>NC_060169.1:36100265-36131399 GCF_021292245.1 Micropterus dolomieu | reverse complement strand
CCGTTACTTTGTGACTTGATAATGAATTTAGAGCTGATGGAATCGCATCCTTAAATTTAGCTACAGCACTATCAGACAGACATCTTGTATAGAAATTTTTGCCCAGTGGCGAGTAGTTCAGCAATACAAACTCAAAAGTTATCAAACAGTGGTCGGATAAAGAGGGATTCTGTGGGAACACTATTAAATGTTCAATTTCAATACCATACACCAAAACAAGGTCGAGGGTGTGGTTAAAACAGTGAGTCGGTTCATGAACACTCTGAGAGAAGCCAATGGAATCTAACAGAGAGATAAACGCAGTACTGAAGCTGTCATTCTCAACATCCACATGAATATTAAAATCCCCTACAATAATAACTTTGTCCGTTTTAAGGACTAAAGTTGACAAAAACTCTGTAAATTCAGATAAGAATTCAGTGTACTGACCGACTGATCTACTAAGGTGCGGAGCTGGACTTCTGAATCACTGAGCCTCGCCACCATGTTTACAAATAAACTACAGGTGATACAAGTACCATTACCGCTAAAGGAGGCAGAGGAGTAACTGAACATCTGACACACCGAGCAGGAGAGAGCAGGAGAGCGAGAGGGAGAAAGAGAAGCCATCGCTATCTGCTAAGCTAAAGTCGCCAACAGCTAAGCTAATGCACGTACGCTATAATGACAAATCAAACAAATTTAACTGGTATTAAGTAGAACAGCAAAACACGCTACCAACACACAACACACATACCGCAGCATGTCAACACGTCCAAACAGTTGTTATTGAAATATTAAATTTAATCATTTTAATAACAGATTATGTACATGCAAAACATTTAATGATGTCCATATTATATTTCTGCAACATAAATAAACATTTTAAATAAACAATTCTGTGACAATGCAAAATTCATTCATTAATTCATTCAGTCATTTGTTTTCTTATGTTATCCACTAGTGGCAACTACAGTGTGAGTTTTCATGGTTATGTTTTGGTAACTGAAAACAGATTTTTGTTGTTGATAATTGTTTTTGTATTCTAAACCCTTAAACCTAACCACACACAGGTCACAGCATCTCCAACCACCTCCAGATAAAGTATATGTGGCACAAGAACTTTACTGGAAAAAAACATTTCCAGTGAACATAATTGATTACCTTACCATTTAATATTACATCATTTTTAGGTTACAAAATTTGTATTTATTATTTGACATTGAGCCATCATAACCTTTTGACACAAATTAAATTAAGTAGAATAATATGTACACTGGCAGTAAACCCAGGAATTATGACAACATACAAATTACACTGTACATAACAAGGACTATGTGATTGTCTTTTTCAGATAAAAAACCTCAAGGGAACTTATCAAGGGACTTCATCTTCAGAGCACAAGAATCAAGCAGGCCATTAGATTTAGAGACACAACTCTTATTTACCAATGATCGATCGAGCCACTGTAAGCATCAACAGGACTGAAAAATGTGCCATGCTGTCCACCTAGAGACAAACATGTCAACAAGGTTTTGTGACTGTAATGCAGCAGCCTCTTGATGGTTCTTTGATCTGTCAAAGCTCTCCTCCTTGGACAGTTCTCCCCATCATGCTGAGTTCACTTATTTCCACATTGTGGACAGTTCGCCCCGGGTCTCCGGACTATTGGACATCAACTCAACCACAAATGCAGGGTTTTAGCCTTACTGCTTGTCGTTTCTCCCAGCCGGGTTGTTGGTCGGCCGGCCTCACGCTGAGTTCCGTGCGTTCTCGGTTAGGACGGCTTAAAGCCGCCGGCCAGTCGCTTTCTCTGCCAGGGAATTGCTCCAGAGATCTGTCTTGGTCGGCTTATTGAAGAAAACTTGCAGTGGTAGGCTTTTAGCAGGTTTAATTGTGGGTTTTGATGTCCTTTGGGTTACTGCTAGTGCAACAGACGCACGTGAGTCCGAACTTTGGTGGGAGCAGTAACTGTAAGTTCACTCGACTACAATAAAGCTTAAAAGAACTTGGTCGTTCTTGAATTAAAATTGCGTGACTTAACGGTCTGATAACTTTTAATAAACAAAACAAAAGAAAATATAAAGCAAGTAAGTTGCTGGAAAGGAGGGAAAAGCCGGGGACGTGGCGCTTCGCGTGTGTGGCTTGAAAAGAACAAAGGAATCTTCGCGGCAAGCCAGGCGGGACTTCTTAGGGCGTTGCTGGGAGATTGGGAGATGGAGCACGCTGAGCACATGCCGAAGTACAAGGGAAGAGCGAGAAGACAGAGAAGAGAGCGAGCAACAAAGAGCTCTGCTGTTTTATTTGTCTGGCTCCTTGGGGCGTGTCCCCAGGGGGCTTGGCTTTTTTCCCCTGAGGGCTTGTTTCCGGTTTCCTGAGAGATTGTCTAACTTTTAATATGTCTATTCTAAAATCTATTTGCGCGTATTGTCAAACGGTTATACCGTTCTTAGTTTTAAGCATTTGATAAAAAGGAAAATAATTGTCAGTAGTTAAACCTTAAAAAGGGTTAACCTTTCATAGAGGCCACGTCAGATTAAGAAACTTAACTAGCTTCCTGGATAATATTGGCTGTTAAACATTATTACTTAACCCCTTAACGCCTGAATTGTCTTACAATCAAAAAAAATAATAATAATATGTGTTTTCATTTGCTTTCAAGCTGATGTTAAATTAAGTGAAGATTGTTAATTTGTCTATAGAACATAGAAAAGATATAAATTCAGGTATGTGTAGGTATGATAAAAATTAGTGACATCAGGCATAAATGAGAAACCAGGGCTTGCAAAAGGTTCCTATGTACGTATCGAATATGCACCAACAGGCATTGGGGGGAATCCATGTGCTATCTTGGCTTGCAGTCTGCAAGGAAGAGGTATGATGCAAATTTGCGACAATCAGCGTCAATGGGTTAAATATATATAAGCAAGTTATACGAACATGGCATAATATTATGAACAGATAAATGCAGATTAACAATTATACAGCAGAAACAGTATTTCAGAACGATGGCATGTAATACTTATTTTGTCCACTTGGGGGAACTCTGGTTCCATGAGGAGACTGAAGATAGCGAATGATTATTTCTTTAAACAATCGTTTGCTCAGGAGCTGGGGAAATTAATTATTTAACACAGGATAACATTTCGGTTATATATCATTTTTAAGTATAAGAAGTCAGAAGGAGCTGGAAATAAAGCATTAGTTAAAAACATCACTTAAACGAATGTCAGGAATCATTGCTGAAAATTAAAACACTGCAAAATTAACTTACAAGGATTATTTTTTTCAACAGCAACAGCACAGTAATAGAACTACTCTAATGGAGTGGAGAGACCTGTTTAGTAACTTAACAAAGATTATTTAATTAGACAAGGTAATGCAAGTTATGAGGAGACAGTATTCTTTTGTCTACATGTGGCGTCAATCTCTGGCGTCTGGAGTTTCTCACCACTTCACATCTGGCTGTGATGAGATGAGAACTTCCTTTGATGTGAGGTAATTAAACAAAGAGGAAGGTCAGTTGCCATGGTTACGTGTATGGAGGGGTAGTTTAGGGTTTCCTGCCCTCCCTCCTAAAAGAGTTCTGATGTTCAGGAGAAAGTTAATTTCTGGTTAGTGTTAGCATTTGTCATTTTAACAGTCAGGCTTCACCAAAGGTGGCAAATTTTTACGATCAAACTGCCCAAAACAGCACTTAGGGAAAGCAAACCTTTCACCCCCTCCTTTGGAGTTGCTTCAGCTGTCTGTTGAGGGTTGATATCTCAACCCCCCTCCTCTTTCTCTCAGGGAGAGAAAAAAAAATTTGGGATCACAAAATTTATTTATTTGATATAAAATTAACAAATCCACATTGGCTATTCCACTACATGTGATAAACTAGAACATTTAAAAACACCATTGTAATTACAGCAACATTACAGCTGGTGTGAAGAAACATAACAGCGCCTCACTAATGGTTGGAACAATAAACAGCATAAATATGACGATTACCAACACAAATTACCATGTTCCGAACAGACACATTACAAACACTAACAAAAAGCAACATTTGCTTTTTGGAAAACTACTCAGCCCAGCACTGCATGGTGGGAAATTTGGGCCATTACAAAGAAATGTCATAAATGACACAAGCCGGCACGGAGTGGTGCAGAAAGATTGAAATTAGTGTATCTGTTGCATTTTACAGAAAGCATGTTAAAGTTAACAATGACAACAACAGGGCTTGGGAGTTTATATTTGGACCCATTTTTGTTACAATGAGGCTGAGAAAAAATTACTACTTATTCAGAAAGAAAGCAATGTTGCCATAGCTGGTGAGAAAACCACAAACCTTAAGGCTCACCACAAAGAAAGTGAGTTAGGTTAACAAAAAGGTTTTTTTTAAGCTGGGATATTAAGCCAGCCAGTAAGGCGTGGTGTTAACAGTACATTATGTAGGCCGTGTAGTGTGTCATGGATCATTCAACCTGTGTTTCTCATCAGATAACATGAAATCAGTTTGACTTAAATGACAAATTATTGTTTTTATTGACTGTCTCGTCTTGTCTAGCCGAAACTAATCTAGACTAAAAACAGTTTTCATTGACTGAAAAAAAACAAAAGCAGGGTGAGGTTGACTAAATGTGATTAAAAACTAACAAGGAGACACAGGACTAAGACTAAATAAACAGACTGCAAATGAACACTACTTCACAGTTCGCTTACAAGCAACCTAACCATCCCTTCTCTTACCAGGTGCCGTTATCCTACATGGATCATATACGTATACCTTGAATGGGCTTTAAACATAGCCAGACATGCGGCGAGGACACTCAAAGCTCCCACTTCCCTGTCTGTAATCGCTTTCACACAGAGATCGGCAATAAAACGCGGAAAGAATGTCCGGCAATATGCCGCATTCGCTCATTCATACTTAACAAAATATTGCAAGATAAAACCGCAACCGTGTGTGCTTTCACATAACATTTTCCGTGTACCTCCACTGAGTCCGCCTACGCCGCGGCTGCCTTAGCTCATCCTGTCATTTTTCATTTTTGCACATTCCCGATCGTAAAACAACAATAAACACAGTTAAAACAGACAAAAAAGAAACCATTTAACTACATAGCCTACTTAATCATAGTAGAAGCACAAAAAGCAAGAACTGATTACCAAATCAACTAAATCTAAACATAAACAAAATGCTCTGATCCTGAAATGCTCCCTGCGGTTATGCAGTCTGCAGGAAACGGAACGAAACAAGGTCATAAAGAGCTGTGAAGAAGGTAGTAGAAGCACAAAATTGACAACATACAAAAAAGCAAATGCCGAGACACTTTCAGTGGACGCTGACGCCGCTAGGGACCTAAAAAAAATGGGGCGCAGCCGAAGTCAGTAGACTTTCAGAGTTAAACTGTTAAAAAAACAGACCGCGACTTGTAACACAACAGCGTTCTGGCATGCCGACGGTGGCTTTTCAAACAGACATCGTTCCGCCTCTGTTACTACCAACATTCCCAGGTCTGAGGCAAATCAAATCGGACCCCCTTTTTCCATCTCCGTACCTTTCATACAGTGCAGCGAGCTGGCATATTGGCGTAATAATTCCAGAAAATGGGGCAGTGTGGAAGCGCCTTTTGTTTCTGATTACTAGTGTGTTTGGGGAAACAGGAAATGGGAACAGGTGAGTAGATGAGTGGGGCAGTCAGGTGATGGGGAAAGTCTGAGGGGTATCTGGTGGATAGATGGAAAAGGGCAATCAAGGAATAGGGAAGAGGGAATGTGGCTGGAGGAAGTGGACAGAGAGACAGACTGTGACAAAATGATGCTATTAAGGGAAACATCTGCTGTCTGAGTACAATAGCTTCAGAAAAGTGGTTCAACAGTGTCCTTCAGTGCACAATTATCCTTATGCAGAAGTGCTTTAAAGAGCTAGAAAATATTCAGCGCTTTCTGTTGGTGGCAAGCAAGTTATGTCTCTATTAAGGTGATATAATGTGTCCTTTTGCAAAATGAATCCCATAGCACAGAGGTGACATTGCTTCTTAGTCCATTTGTGTCTTCATCACTCCCATCTCTCTGCCTCCTGGACTCTTAATAAGTGAGGGTCAGACAATTAGCCTCTCCTTGAGATGGGAATCAGAGAAGCTCCTGTTGAGAAGCTCCTCATCAGTACATCTCATCTTCAGCACCTGTTTTAGAAAGAGATCAGAGAACAATAAAAAGCCTGGGCTCAATTAAAAATCTACTCTTAGACATGTCACGCACGCAGAGTGCCTAAACTCATCTGAGACAACAGACACATGAGACAGCTGCCACCAATAGAAAGGTAAAGATGAGACATGGAATGAGATACACTGTCTTGCTTCTTTTATCTCTTAATTTGATCTGCTGTCACGTCAGTGCATAATTATCATAGAAAGGCTTGACAAGTGCAGCAAAAGAACTTCCCCAAGGACAATGAAGAGCATTTCATTCACTGTAGTCTGACGAAAAACAGAACATAAAACCTTAAAGGCCCCACCAGTAATTTAGACCCCATTTACAGTGAGACACTGAATGCGTCTTGGGTGGATCTGACCTCTAAAAGACTCTAAAAGAGTGTAAAAGAAGCATTCAAGATGGATTCAAATCTGATTGTACCAACTCTAGAGGAGCTTTGACACTCATTCACTCATATATGGAAATACACTTTACCTGGACGCAGGACAGAACAGCTCCAGAGGACAACCAGGAGGCTGGACCAAAGGGCTGAACAGGTCTGGAGGGTCACCATGGGGCAGAACCAAAGGGATGAGCAGCCAAGGAGGAGGCCATCTGCAAAGGCAAAAACCTCCTGGAGGCTGGTGACTGACCAGCTAAGGCGAAATTCCTCTGGAGGTCGGGCAGGAGGCCGGTAACATGATTAAAGACCAGGACCAGGAGTCTGATGGCTGGAGAGTGGAACCAGATACTGGCAACAGGGCAACTGAACTGGAGGCCAGTGGCAGAGCAGCAGGGCTGGAGGCTGGCAACAGCTGCTGCAGCTCAGGATGAACCAGAGGTAGTTGCAGCTCTGTGACAGGGGCAGGAAGCCATTGTTGCTCAGGAGCAGGGAGTTACTGCAGCTTTGCAAAGTCAAGGGCTAGCTGCAGTACTGTGACAGTGGACTACTCAGTAGGGATAGGTTGTGGCTGCAGCTTAGCAGGAACATAAAGTCACTGTGTCAGCCGAACCCCCAACTGGAAACAAGGAGCAGAGAGATTCGGCTAGCATAGGAAGGTACTGGCCCAAGTTTCTTATCGGACAAAGTGTGAGAGTTACTATGTGGGAGATACGGGCTAAAATGTGTTTATTGTAATTATAGCACCACCTGGTGCTGAACATGAGTCATTTTTTGCATCTGAGGTGTGTGCAGCAGTCAATACCTCCCCTGGGATTTCACTTACATAACTTTTGCAGTTTAGGCTGCAGCATGACTTGAACCAATGGAAAAATAAAAATACATTTTTAAAACATTTGAGCAATTTCAATAGGGTTCCCAGTACCAGCGGTCCTGGGAACCCTATTGAAATTGCCACACTGCCATGCATGCATGGCCCCCTGCTCCCTCGGACTTGGCCCCCCCAAAAAAAGCTGCCCAAACCCTAAACAGTAACAAGGCATTCTGAAAGCATCACTGAGTATCAACAACAGGGCTGTGTTAACATGGACTTATGTGGGAAATAGCCTGACGCACCAAAGGGACATTCCCGGACAATGACTGATTCTCTCAGAGAGAGAAAGAATCTAATGCAATTGTGGAAGAGTTTTGGCCACTGTCATGGCTATGCACCGTGTGTGACTTTGAGACAACACAGACATGTAAAAGGCCGCCCACCCCTCCTACATAGGAACAATACACCCAGACCGAAAGAGACAAAATGGTTACAAATGATGAGTTTGTGACTCTTTTTTGCTTTTTGTATCTCATTGTCGTTGTTTTCTGTCTCTTTGTGGTTGCTTCTGTGTCTCTCTGTGGTCATTTTGCATTACATTATACAAGGTTTTGTCCAGGGCCCCTGGCTCTGTACCCATTAGGCACAGTCTATCCAACTATAATCTATCTATCCAACAAGTAAGCTGCCGCTCACTTTCTTATTCAGGTAAGTCAGGACCTAAAAATCCAAAGTTTGGTTAGCTTGCCAGCAGCGTACGGGCAGGGCTATAGATAACTCCAGGGTGCTTGGAGAATCACTGAGCTTGTCTAAGAGGAGCAAGAGGTGTAACTTTTAATTTAATTGCCCAACTTTTGTATTGAAACTCAAAATAAGTGTTCTTTGTTTGCTTGCTGGGATCCAGGTGGACTGTGGGAATTATATTGATCACTAACTAAACTTCTAGTTCTTGTGTGCTTTGAGTGTGAAGATATTGAACAATGAACAACATCATTTACATCAAAAAGTGCTGTTATTCCTTCATACAGATACATTTCAAAAGTGGCAAAAAACAAAACAAATAGATAAAAAAAAAAAGATATTTCAGTTAAAACTGAAGAAGCCTCTTGGAGGAGAGGCGAAACATCTTCAAGCACCTTTAATCAAGTCTAGTTGCCCTCGATTTAACCCTCTTTGGATAAGTATGACCTGGATGACTGAGAATTTTCCCAGATAGTTAGAGCATTGCATCTCAGCTGGGGGCCCATTGACCCCTTGTGGTCAGTGTTGTAATTGCAAGGGGTCTGTGAATTAAAACTAAAATATTTATTTATTTTATTAGCAAATGTATCAAAGTATGTTATATAAAAGTACACAAGAAATGTAACTGGAAAATGGCCACAGGTGACAAGGTGGATAAGATGGACCTGCTAGTGCTTGAAGTGGAAACAATTGGTGAACCCCATTCACATGTTGACGCGTGAACACGTCTCACACACGCACACACTATTTCCATTAACACAATAACATTAGTAAAACAGATGTAAAATAGAACAAGGAGAACGTGTTGCGCTCAGGATGAGACAGATAGAAGGAGCACATAGTGGCATCCTGGCTCTGGCTGAATCTACATGTGTTGACTGCAGAGGCTCTATCCACAACCTGTGGGAGGAACTAGTGTGAAAGCACTTGGTAACATTGTTTTGAAAAGTGCTCTATAAATAAAATAAGTAAAGACTATTTTGTGTATTAGTATAATATTCTAACATTAAATAAAATGTTGGTATAATATCAATATATTTATAGGCTACACTTTATTTGGATAGTCTGCCAATACATAGTTTATATATTTGTAACATTTCGATTATTTATTAGTTGAGATTCAACAATTCAAATGTTTCACAAATACAACCATTTTCTGATATAACACCATTTTGGTTAAGGTTTGATTAGTGCTAATGTTAGTGAATTCATTAACATTTCAGATATATATTATATAGATTGGTATATTGATTCCAGTTGGACAGATTCATTTTTGTCGGTTGATTCATTGGTTCCTTCATTAAATCCTTATGCAAGAATGCTCCACATGGTGGTTAGTGTCTTAATATTAAGTACTAACTACAAGTACATAACAACCAGTCACATTTCAAAAATTTACTGTTGTGTGTCAACTTTTTTAATATTCCGCCCCATCCAGGCTGTGATTGGTCCGTTTATGAAAAGTGACCCCAACAAGGAACTTTTTGCACACGGCTGTTCAAAACAAGTAGCAGGCTGGCGAGAACAGGAACAGGTGAGTGTCACATAGTTCCTATTGCGTAATGCAGTTTTGGATTTTTTTAGGGCCAGATGTACCGCCAAGAGAATCTGAATCACAGCTCCTCCTCTGACAGACATCAGATAACATGATGTCAGGTCAGTCAAGTGTGCGTTGTAGAATGGCAGAACAAGAGAAAAGATCATCTCACCATAACCAATCTCATAAACAACAAATAATAATTAATAATAATAAATTATAATCAGCCTGTTCCTCATTTTATTTGGGTCAACATGTTTGTATTTTTTCTTTACATTGTCACATTAAAGTGCTGTTGTTCCTTCCTCCACCTTCCACCGACCTCAGCCAGGCGAACACCACACCAGCTGGCTTTCAGCCTCCTCATCTGTCAGCCAGTGAGGAGGTTTCCATTTTACGCCTTCTGCTGCAGGGAAACTGCACAGTGTTGCTGATGCGTGTCACATCTCAGCCTCACATTGTCTATGTGTAACATGCAACTGATTTGTAATATAATAAATGAGTTATTGTGTTCCCTCAGCCTGAAAATTTTGCATTTCCTTCTAAAATCAAACTGAACCAGAAAAGCTGAATTGGACAGTTTTGTTGAATGGGATTGTTGGGATGAAATGCATTGAGTCAATATTTAGACATGAGATGGTTTATGCATACAATTGAGCTGAGATGCAGGAGAGGTTAATGGGATTTGAAACTATTGCAATTGCTCAGTTTGCTCTGACTGCTCAGCGCCTGGAGGAATGATTTTAATTTGGTGTGGAGACATGATTCACTCAGGAGCCAATTTTCTTTCTAAAACAAACGTGTTTCCATCAGCAGAGTTCATCATGGCAGCACATAACCTCTTCATTTGAATTTTACAGGGTTTGTGTTTTCTTAATGATCCTCAAAAGAAAGCAACTTTAAGTTTAAACTTCACAGACAATCTCAAACTCAAAGTATTACTAAAATAGTAGTGTTAACAAGGGACAGGCACTGACATTTTGAAGGGCTGCTCTAAACTGAAAAAAGGCTTCCCATTGATTAAACAAATGAATGTGAGGCGCGTCACACAACAGCAACAATGCCAAGTTGTTGTTTTTTAAGGTCTCTTTGTTGCTAGTTCGCCGATGTCTTATGAATTATGTTCCAGCCATCTTCATAGTGAGTGTTTCCCTTGGATCTTGCCTGTTTTGTGGACTGCTTACCTGGTATGACCCTTGCCTGCCTCACCACACTGTAAGCTTTTTCACCTGTTTTGTCTTTGATTAAAATCTTTGAACTGTACCTGCTCTGCCTCCGTTCTCTGCAAGTGGGTCCTAGCCCTTGTGTTCCTGGGTTCTGTGTCTCAATTCAGGGACTGCCTATAAGAAGAGCATGCCAGTAATACAGTACCGTGGTGTTAGGGTTAGGGTTAACCACATGAGGTCATTATGGATTAAATCCAGCAAATCTTAAAGGTGGGAGACAGAATTATATACTTTCAGAAATAGGATGAGGAAAGATAGTAAAAGTATTTTGTTGGAATTTAAGGAAGAGATTTTCCCAAAGAAAGTTACATTACCTATAAGATGTTTCAATTGTCAAAGATTTGGGCATACTGCTCTGAGATGTAAAGGTAGAAGAAGGTGTAAACACTGTGAGAAAAGGATGCAACTAAAATATATGATTGGCAATCATAGTGTAGCAAATGGATGAAAACCTCTTCAGCATTCAAAGGTTCCAGGCAACAAGGTACAAGGTACAAAGTACAAGGTAGTTTATTAGTCATTATATAGCACAAGGCTGCATAGCGAAACAAATTTTGTAGTTCCTTCATGCTACACACACAACATATTAAGTGTAAGCCTATATTAAAATATGGTAACTTATAAAATAAAATAAAACAGTATAGACAGTTATTTACATAGGCTACACGTATACACCCCGAATATTCCACAGTGCATTTTTTGAATTTGCATCTAGGGTGAATGAAACAGCAGCAACCAGATGATAACATGAAAGTTTCCTCTTCACAATAAACACAGAGTCCACCTCCTCTCAAGGAGCTACCGGCTGCTGCTTCTACAAGCGCTGCCGGTTGCCCTAGCAAAGCCAAGGTGTCAGCAGTGCAGGTCCTTGTGCTGCAGTACGCTGATGACTGCACTCTTGTGGCTCAAACACTAGAAGACCCGCAATCCCTCCTTGCCGTAGTTGTGAATGCCTACAGCAGGCTGGGTCTAACAGTAAACTCCACCAAGACCAAGGTAAAATACCAGTGGAGGTCCTGCCCCCCCACCCACTCTGCCTGTCTTCAACATAGAACAGCACCCAGTGTCAGTTGTTCCATCTTTTATACCTGGACAGCATCCTTTCTGATGGCTGCAACATTGATCACAAAATGCACAAAAGTCAAACAAGCCTCTGTAGCCTTCAAACAAACTCCAAAGTAAGGTCTTTAAAACTAACACCTCCGGTTTACCAAAATTTCCATTTAGAAATCCGTCTACATCTCCACTCTCCTATACAGCGGTGAAGGCTGGGTCACATACAGACGCCAATTAAGGTGTTGGAGCAACTTTAATACTAAATATAAAACAGGTGCTGTTTTTTAAAAAAGAGTTGAAGTTTTTTCAACGTGAGACACTAAAAATGCAGCAGCAAAAACATGAGAGAGCATTTTAACACATATACACATACTGTATCTATTATTTTCCTTAATCTCATCTTCTAACCATCAGCATGGTTCCCCCTGGGCGCTGACTCTCTGTCTTAAACAAGCGATTGTCTTTCACCATGACCTCTAATGCTGGAGCTGCCAGAGACGCCACAAACTTGTGGCAAACCAAGCTGAAACCTTGACACCTCACGATTTATTCATGAGCTGTGCTTTATAGAGCAGTTTGCAGTGGAAAGAGCAGGAGAAGATTTAATAGAAATATGGCATATAGCAGAGATGGTGAGAGCTGGCAGAATCACATTAAGAGGAGAGAATCTCCGTGGAGCAGTGCGCTGTGAGGATTTAGGATCTGAGTCTTGCATATCATTGAGGGGGATGCTGTGTTTGTGAGTGGGCAGGCCACATCTTATGACACATATTGTTGCACAGGAAAGAGAGGGCGAGAGTTAGGAAATAGGGTTGTTATGGAATTGGAGGCGATGAAAGCGTTGAGACAGAAAAGCATACATGCGAAGAAGATGAAAGGGTTGATAGAGAGAGGAAGACCTGCAAATGTGAGATCTATATTTCTGTGAGCGGAGACAAAACCATTTCTGCTGAATTAACTGGGATTAAATAATCGACACTCAACCCCAACCCTAGCCAGTGAATGTCCCATCTGAAACCTTGTGATAACTTGAACCTAATCCTAATTATAATTTAAATCCTGCATCAAAATCCCCATCCTAAATGAATCTTAATCATTAAACCTTAACCATTAAACTGCATTACTTTAATCGTTAAACTTTCTATATTCTAAAATCTAAAGCAACACAGACTTCTCAATTGTGATGGAAACACAGGTACCAAAATGATACATGTCCCCTACTAAAGCATTGTCTCTGGTGCTTTGTGCAAATAATGAAGCTTTCAAAACTTTTTATTGTAAGTACTGAACTTCATGTAGAGCACGACTTTAAATTGCCACAAACTTTCTCTGTGATCAAGCAATTTAAATGTCTGTATTTTTTAATACACAGCAGAGCTGCAGTCATGATACTGGAATTATGTTCAATTTGTCAGATGACGTCACCTTAAAATAATGTTTTTATCAGCAGTAGCAGCAGCAGTTTGATAATAACTACTAGCAAACATGTTTATTAAATCACAATTTCATCCTTGCTCAGTTGCCTGACAATGAAAACAGAAAAAATATGCTAATGAAATGAACTATATGGTGAATTCAGCTGAATTAAAACACAGTGATGATCATCACAGAGCGAAGGAGAAGCCTGAACGCAGGTTTAACACTAAGCAGAGCTGATTTCATTATCTTGTTTTTATTTTTATTTTGTCAGATGATTTCTCAATTATAAACTAATAATCTGATCAGATTATCTGTCTCACTCCTCGCCAGATGTTGGCTGTAATGCAGTTTTGTTGTTTGTTCACTGAAAAGAGGACAAAGAAGAGATTAAACTGTTTGCTGTTCAGGTGTTTCACTGCGGGCAGATGTCTTCTAATTCTTAATGTGAACAAGTCTTTCTCACATGAAAACAACTCTTTGAAATGTAGATGTCCATTTATACCACCGCTGTTGTGATTGTCACTCCACCCTGGGCTGACAATTCGTTTTGAGATTGAACTTGTCTCAGATAGAAAGTTAACTCCTTTGATTGGTGCCTTTGAGCTCTTTTTTTTTTTGCAAAAATGAGGATCGGTCCAAGTTGGGAGGGACCGCTCGTATCCCCCCTCAATATTGAAAGTATTAGTTTGGCCCTGATAGACACACAGAGAGCGTTTGCTGTAGTCGGCCAGCACGGTCGCGGATCATAAAGTTAAAAAAAAAGTGAACAATAAAAACTTTTGACCACCGGCCGGTTCAGCCTGACATGGACCGGCCATACTGGAACGTTCCTGAACGTGATGGCCAATCCGCCCCTGAATATAACCTCAACAAATCAAATAAATACATGTACATCAACAAAAGCTAACAGTCCTGTGGTTAGCCAGCTGCACTGTTAGGCAATGCCCAGTTATGTTGTGTTACCAGTTAGTAGATGAAGAGAAGGTTTTTAGGCATGCTACATGGTGGGAAATTATTGTGGTTCGGTCTTGCTGTGCGGTGTCTGCTTGTGGTGGTAGGCGGAAGCCAGTCGCTCCATCTCTTTGTTATTAAAGTTAGACGCTCGGCTTTGAGCTACTTCATTGCTCTTGTTACTTGTTAAAGTTAGCTATATGTGAAAATGAGGATGTTATTGTGGGATTACATTTTCATTTTCAAGTTTCCATGATAATTTTAATTTAGTCCCCTATATGCTTCCGTACTTTTGTGTACATAGAGTCTTTGATCTTTGAGTTCAGCTCATAATGGATGGGGGCAAAAACAAAAGTGTTGGTTTTATCATTTTGGTCAGTGTATATACTGGTATATTATTACTCTTTATAAGCAGCGATTTTCTTATATATACTTGGAAGAATTGAACATAAAGTTTTTATAAGCTCTTCTCTTCTCTCCTCTGGATGAACAACTGAAGAGTTTGAAGTGTCTGTCAAAGTCCAAGTGACTTAAGAGAAGGTGAAATCGGCTGCCAGGGTTAAAACCCACAACAGAAAACTACAATCAGCTTAATGTTGTGACATTAACCAAGAATAAAGTGTCTATAATGTATATTTAGACAATATTTTGTATAAATGACAAAGTGAAAACAATGTGACAGGGAGAGGGAGCGGCAGTGGAGTAGTCAATATCTGGCCTAGTGCTTGAACGTCCCCCCTTGGCCCTCTTAAATTTTCTGCTTGTCTGTGGTTACAACTGGCAGCTCAGTGACAGCTCTCCTGAGTGCACCAAAGTGAGCGTTTCTCTTTTCTGTTATTTTCTTAAACGGGTCATCATGATCAGTCTTAAGCTTCTCTCTCTGGTTTGATCGATTGTAATTAAAGGCACCGATGAAATTGCACAAGAATAAATTGACAGCAAGCTGCTGCCCAAGTATATTTACTGCAAATAGCAAGACAGAGGAACCAGTGAAACAATACAATATGCTAAAATAATAAATACTTTTTCATTGGTTACTTATAATTAATTACTTAACAGACAGATTTAGAAATATTCATTCAAGAATCATTAAAAATATTTTTTCTAAATTAAATACTTCTAAATGATACTTTTAGGTATTCCACTCTTCAATATTCCACGATTATATTATATGTTTTTACAGTTTATACTTTCTATTTGCTCAAAACTATTTCAAACACTTGATGGTTGCCACTGAAAACAGCATCCAGTTGCACTACATTATTTACTGTTTCACTCCTGTTGGATTTGATCAAAATCCACATTGGCCAGCTACAGTTTTTGACACAGACAACCTTCATCATCATCTGGGGTCCTAAAGGCTTTTGCAGACTACACGACTTTCAGCATCGGCAGATCGATGTGCTGTTCAGACTACACAACTTTCCATCTTGTGGCGGGAGTCTTGAAGTTGTTGTGGCGGGAGTCTTGAAGTTGTTGTGGCGGGAGTCTTGAAGTTGTTGTGGCGGGAGTCTTGAAGTTGTTGTGGCGGGAGTCTTGAAGTTGTTGTGGCGTTCACACTATGTGACTGATTGTTGACAGGGGGTCACACCCAACACGAGCTGACAACGGCTGTGTTACCTGACGGCTGGTCTCCAAACCACGTTTTGTCATGAAAACACACGTGAAATGTAAAACAGGAAGTGACGTGAACCTAGACATGAAACAGCTGGTGTTTGTTATTATAAAGATAGGAATTATAAAGACAAAGAATATGGGTGAAAAAATGGATTAGCACACTCGGGTTTGCAGTGAAAAGTATTGATTTACCCCTGATCACAGCCTGACGGTCGTCGAGCACGCCGACTGGCAAATCAGGCTTAAAATCGTGTAGTGTGATCTAGGCTTTAGGTGTTTCAGATCTTTCAACATCAGACATCCTCTGCCTTGCAACCCAGGACCTGGCTTTTGTCCATGTTGTGTGGTCCAGGGATCACCCTGCTTGATCTACAGCCTACTTGATCTTTTTAATGGCTTTCCTGCTGTGCAGTACAATGAATCAAAGGAACCTCCATGCCCTGTAAAGTGAAAGACCTGCAAAGTCTGTGCACCTGATCTTGATGGGGTCATACAGTGTCCTCCATCTTTTGCTTTGGGATTTGCCTACCAGCCCCTCATACTTGGCCCTCTCGAAGGCAGATCCCCGTGCTGATGACATCCACTATAACCCTTTGCACCGGGTCATGACACCAGCGGATAGCGTCACTTTCCCAGGGAATTTGTGGATATGCTCCAGAGATCCTCTTCTCTGGAACAGCGGGCACGCAGGAGTTTCTGCCAAGCCCCAGCAGAATGGGGGAACAGCAAATTTACACTGTTATACAAGCTGTACACTCACTACTTTACATTGTAACAAAGAGTGATTTCTTCAGGGTTGTCACATGAAAAAATATAATCAAATATTTACAAAAATGTGAGAGGTGTACTCACTTTTGTGAAATACTGTATGATACTGTCATGGTTATGGATTGAGGCCTCCCAGCATCTCCTAACCAATAATGCGCTGGTGTGTTGCTTCACTAACTCTTAGGACTGAATAAATAACTTTCTACAGCACAGATGAGGCTGTCAGCACTGGAGGGACTCAAACACTGCCGTCTCATATTGACTATTAAATATTAAACACTGGCAGGATGAAAATACAGCTGCTGCACATTGAGAGAGATTCCAATAGTAACACCAGTTTGAACACATCCATGTGTCAAGACCTTGCTGGGTCTCCGTGCTAAAATGGTTGAGATGTGCTGTATCCCATCAGACTTGGACAAGGTGAGAGGTGTTCTTTCGACAGCTGTATGTATTCATAGTTTTCACATGACGTCACATTCCAAGGAAAAAGCTTCTCCCTTGGAGGGCTAAAAAGATGTTATTTTCTCCTGCCTGCCAACCAGGAAGCAAGTGGGGAATCGCAGTGTTAGCCGATACGTTGGTCTGTTGTTTTGCCCTCCAGGTCACCGCGCATGTCACATGACTGAAAACTATGAATTGCCATTAGTGTGTCCCAGTCCAGGATGCAACGACAAAACATTATCGTCCTTGTGACCAGCAAAAAGCTTTCAACAAACAATTCTACATCTAATTTATTGAAGCATCAGCTAAAGCAGCACAGCAATGTGAAACTTGTAGAAAGAAACCAGCTAGTGATGTATGCATTCGTTGGGAGAGAGTGGCGTTAAGCACTGCTTGTTTTGTAAAGGCACTGTATACTGCTTTTATAAATGTGCAGAAAAACAAAAGTCGGGATTTACTTGCTTTATTTTTTTTATTTCAGCCAGTGGCATAGTAAAAATAGTAATATAGTAATGACTAACGAGGAACGAGGAACGTAACTAGTTACTTTTAATACCCAGTAATAATTTAAGTAATATTATTTTTAAGGAGTAAAAAGTAAAAAGTAACTTATTACAATTTCTAAGTAACTTGCCAACACTAATGATGACAGTAAACAAGAACTCCAGTACAGCTAGAAAACAATAACATTATAATACTGCCACTCAAGAGCATAGAATTTATTAGGGACATGTCCTTACAAATAGCCAGGGAACAATAATTTTGATTCAAACTTTCAAAACCACAGTTTGATTCAAACTAAATAAAACCACAGTTGTCTAGTCAATGGATTTGGTACACAAACAGCTCTTGTTCTCTATGTGGACTCCAATGTGTTTTTGTACTGCAATAACACAGAAGGAAAACAAGGTAGGGCGATAAAAAAACAAACTTTGATGATGAGGTTGTTTTGTTTGTCAAAGTAAAGGTGAAATGCAGGAATCAGAATTACAGTCATGCTTTGACTGCACTGATTGGAATGTTTTTTGAGGCTGCAGCTACTACCCTGGATGAACTCACTGACACTGTGACCTCACAGCTTTACTCAGACACCCCATCTACACTCAGGATCTATGATAAGGATGTGTGTCAACTCGTTCAGAGACAGGAGATCAGGAAGGCACCAGGTCCAGATGGTGCCCACTTGAGTGAGGTTCCCTCCTGCTTCAACAATCATACTGATCCCCAAGAAACCCTTTACTACAGGCCTGTTGCTCTGACACCAGTGGTCATGAAATCCTTTATATACTGATGTATGTCCACCTGAAAGACATACCAGGACCCCTGCTGGACACCACTGCAGTTTGCCTACCAGGCAAACAGGTCAGTAGATAATGCAGTAAACAATGGACAGCACTATATCCTGCAACTCCATGACTCCCCAGGGACTTCCCCAAGGATCCTGCTTATGGACTTCAACTTGGCACCTTCAGGCAGTCTTCTGCTCCAAACTCAGCCAGCTCACTGTGCCAGCCCCTAACTGTCCATGGATCAAAAACTTCCTGACAGGCAAGAGGCAAGGATGTGTGCTATCCTCAATGCTCTTCTCCCACTACACCAACGCTGCACCTCAGGAGACTCATCTATTAAATTCCTCGAGTTTGCAGACAACACAACAATAGCCGGCCTTCTTGTGCGGTCAGAACCTGGGGCTGAACACGCTCAAAACTGTGGAGATGTAAGTGGACTTCAGGAGGAGCTCCCCCACACCATACTCAGCAGCGCTGTTTCTGCAGTGGAAACTTCTGGAAACTTTTTGGGATCCAAAATCTCCAAGGACCTAAAGGGTTGTTCAGACAAAATCATCAAAAAAGCCCAGCAGAGGATGTACTTCCTTCGTCACCTCAGGAAGTTAAAATTGCCTCAGGAGCTGCTGATCCAGTTCTACACTGCAATAATCCAATCTGTTCTCTGCACATCCATAATTAGTTTGGATCGGCCTCCAAACAGGACAGGAACAAACTACAACAGCGGTCAGGACTGCAGAAAAAATCACTGGTGCCAACCTGCCCCCTTTACACGACTTATACATGTCCAGAGTTAGTAAACAGGCAGGAAACGTCACTGCAGACTCATCACATCCAACAATTCCCACCAAGAGCAAGCACTGGGCGACAGAGGCAAGGAAAATTTGTACACATACTCGGCCAATAAAGTGGATTCTGATTCTGATATGACTATTTTTAGGCTAACACTTATCATTTCAGTTAGAATCCTCCTGACAAGTAATTCTAGTATGGCTGAAGCTTAAGTAAGGCTTAAAGGAATAGTTTAGGAACATTTTAGGAAATTCGCTAAATCCCTTTCTTGCCGGTTGTTAGATGAGGGTTTGAAATGTTCGATATGACTCACATTTATACAGTAAATATGTAACTGTGTCATTGTGCTGTTTGCTGCTGAGCAGTGTACGGTAGCAACTGTCTTTTGCGGCCGAAAACAACATGGTTTTTGTGAGAGTGCACAAAAACAGTAATGTAAGCTGAAAGATATTAAAAATCATTGTAGAGCTGAAGGGACCACAGATCATTCTGTGGTCCAATCTAAATATAAAAATATGCATTTATTTATTTTTTACTTATTTATTTATTTGACAGGGACGTTGCACAACAAATATGTTACACAAGACAGAGATAGCTTCAAGCTAATTTTCATCTGTAGTACCTGGGCAGAGGGAGAATGACAGCAGTTTTATACAGTGGACAAAGAGCATAAAATTAAAAAACACCAACAGAAGAATCACCTCAACAAACATAAAATTACAATATTTACATTAAATTTCTATTCCAATTGTTTTATTTTAATAAGTGCAGCTTTAAAGTGAGACAGCAATGTTTTGTATGCTTTTATTACTGGAACTTCCCATGAGACATAATTCACTAAAATGTGCACCTCAACACATGAAATATACATTTGTCAGACTTATTGTAAAAAAAAATGTTTGCACACCACATTCATAACCCAGAGGTGATTCTTTGTTCCTAAGTAAAACCAGTTCAAACTCAGGCAGTAGACTGTGTATGCCATATTGTTAATGGTGTTTTATGAGTACATGAAATAGAAAATGTATGAGAATTACCATCACACTCTGGATTTAAACACATCCCCTACCTACAAACAGAGATAATATTGTGTCGAGAGCTTTCCATTCAACTCCCTCCCTGTTACAATGAAACAGATTTCTTCCTGTGGGATTTGATTCTCTGCCTGTGCATTGTAAATAATTAATTTCTCCAATAAGAGAGAGAAACTCATTAATATATGTGTCACACAGAGCAGCTGTGATTTATTATAGCTGCTTGTTAATTGCACATGATAAAAGGTTGTTTACACCTTTAGCCTGTTTCCTTTTGGCCCCATACCCATATTTTCAGGGATGATATTTTTCATCTGCCAGCAGAGGCTTCTACATTCAAATTATACTGTCAACTCATTGCACTCAGAAACGTTACCAGATACTAGTCTTTGACCTCAGGTGTGTTTTTGCCAATTGTTCACAGCAGTATTTAATGCCAAGGTCAGCCAAAGATACCAACAGGAAGATTAGACAGTAAAAGTGTGTGTGTGTGTGTGTGTGAGTGTGTGTGTGTGTGTGTGTGTGTGTGTGTGTATGTGCGTGTGTGTGTGTGTGTGTGCGTGGGTGCCATGTTCAAATCGGCACAACAGCCCAATTTGCTGCTTTAGGAACAACACTTAGATCCCAGGAGAGGCTTAGAGACAGCTGGAGAACAGAGAAAAGTTCTGCCCAAAAGGCCTCCATGCACCCAATCAATTAATTACTCCCACTTGTTTTGAAATTAGCATAACAAATATAGCTTGTGGTTGGCACTGAGAAACCTACTCATATATTCTTGCAGAGTGAGAGTCAAATCGTGTGTGCAGAATGTATATATGTGGAATATAAAATGCACTGAAAAGGAAAATTAATGACACAAGCCTCCAGTTCCCCTGATGTATTTTGATTACATAAAGGAGATAACACACAACATCCACTACATTCAGTGCAAATATTTACCATACACTCAAATGCATACAAATGTATATGAATCCAAATGGTAATGTTATATGGCACCTAATCTACAAAACACATCTGTGCCTGCACTGTGTCTGAGACAATTTCAACATCAAAACAACAATGAGGGACTGAAATATTCCAAGTGCATACAAACACATAGCGTAGCTACAGTCGGTTGTCACCTTATTTACCAGCTCCTCTTAACACTGAATCACGAAGCTGGCATCCTTACAACAAACATTCCTCAGAGACTTTGGTCCATGTTGACATGATAGCATCACACAGTTGCTGTATATTTGTCGACTTTACATCCATGATGCAAATCTCCCATTCCACCACATCCTAAATGTACTCTATTGGATTGAGATCTGGTGACTGGGGAGGCCATTGTAGTACAGTGACAATTGGACTCATTGTCATGTTCAAGAAAACAGTTTGAGTATAAAATATTCCCCACACCATTACACCACCACCAGCAGCCTGAACAGTTGATACAAGGCAGGATGGATCCATGCTTTCCTGTTGTTTACACCAAATTCTGACCCTACCATCTGAATGTCACAGCTGAAATCAGACCAGGCAATGCTTTTCCAATCTTCTATTGTCCAGTTTTGGTGAGCCTGTGTGAATAGTAGCCTCACTTTCCTGTTCTTAGCTGACAGGAGGGGCACCCGGTGTGGTCTTCTGCTGCTGTAGCCCATTTGCTTCAAGGTTCGACGTGTTGTGCGTTCAGAGATGGTATTCTGCAGACCTTGGTTGTAACGAGTGGTTATTTAAGTTACTGTTGCCTTTCTGTCATCTATAACCAGTCTGCCCATTCTCCTCCGACCACTGACATCAACAAAGCATTTTCGTCCACACAACTGCCACTCTTCCCATTTTCGGACAATTCTCTGTAATGGTTATGCATAAAAATCCCAGTAGATCAGCAGTTTCTGAAATACTCAAACCAGATGGCACCAACAACTGGCCGACTATCATGGCCTCAGACTTGGAGGTGCTGACTTTCATCTAATCTAATCTCAAAAGCTTCACACTCAACTTCAAGACCAGTGCATGACGAATGTCATGGTCTGATGAAGCATAACCACATCATCTGCAAAGAGCAGAGACACAATATTGAGGTTCCCAAACTGGACAGCCTCGGCTGCCTTTGGATCCAGAATCAGTAACAAGTGAAGGGAACCCTGGCAGAGGCTATCCAATGAAGGTTAAAGTCAAGGGCAACTGGACTTGGTTGAAGATACTAGAAGACGTTTCGTCCCTCATCCAAGGGACTTCTTCAGTTCTGACTGACTGGTAGAGAAACTCAGCTATTTAACCCCAGTGGGGTCGTTTGCCAGGATCTTCGATACCGCTGGTTCGTTAGTGTTCCTGGTTGCTGTAACGACAGTCGTTACAGTCGTTAGGACTACCCGAGGCCAAGACTGAGCGACCATCGTTGACATCCTCACCTGAGGCCAATCGGTTACGTTTGTTGAGTTTCCTGGGAAGTGATGAAAGGACCACATTGTAAGTGGGGGATAAGTGGTGGCGTAGACCCCCTCCTCTGTTCAATGATGGCTTTTCAACCCGGGTGTAGATGGCTTCTTTGACACCTCTTTAAAACCATCCATCTTCTTTGTCTAAAATGTGCACCTGGTGGTCCTCAAACGAGTGTCCTCTGACCTTCAGATGTATGTAAACTGCAGAGTCTTGACCTGAGGAGTTGGCCCTTCTGTGTTTAGCCATGCGTTTGTGTAGTGGTTGTTTAGTTTCCCCAATACAGGTGCAGGTAATATAATTAGTATATCATCAAAAAATTGATTATAATATGATAATTCCATTCAAAAAGTGAAACTTGTATAATGTATAAATTCATTCCACACAGACTGATATATTTCAAGTGTTCATTCCTTTTAATTTTGATGATTATAACTGACAACTAATGAAAACCCCAAAATCAGTATCTCGGAAAATTAGAATATTGTGAAAAGGTTCAATATTGAAGACACCTGGTGCCACACTCTAATCAGCTAATTAACTCAAAACACCTGCAAAGGCCTTTAAATGGTCTCAGTATAGTTCTGTAGGCTACACAATCATGGGGAAGACTGCTGACTTGACAGCTGTCCAAAAGACGACCATTGACACCTTGCACAAGGAGGGCAAGACACAAAAGGTCATTGCTAAAGAGGCTGGCTGTTCACAGAGCTCTGTGTCCAAGCACATAAATAGAGAGGCGAAGGGAAGGAAAAGATGTGGTAGAAAAAAGTGTACAAGCAATAGGGATAACCGCACCCTGGAGAGGATTGTGAAACAAAACCCATTCAAAAATGTGGGGGAGATTCACAAAGAGTGGACTGCAGCTGGAGTCAGTGCTTCAAGAACCACCACGCACAGACGTATGCAAGACATGGGTTTCAGCTGTCGCATTCCTTGTGTCAAGCCACTCTTGAACAAGACACAGCGTCAGAAGCTGGTGTTGGTCCACTCTGTTTTCTGAGGTCCAAGGTCAACGCTGCCATCTACTAGGAAGTTTTAGAGCACTTCATGCTTCCTGCAACTTTATGGAGATGCAGATTTTATTTTCCAACAAGACTTGGCACCTACACACAGTGCCAAAGCTACCAGTACCTGGTTTAAGGACCATGGTATCCCTGTTCTTATTTGGCCAGCAAACTCGCCTGACCTTAACCCTATAGAAAATCTATGGGGTATTGTGAAGAGGAAGATGTGATACGCCAGACCCAACAATGTAGAAGAGCTGAAGGCCACTATCAGAGCAACCTGGGCTCTCATAACACCTGAGCAGTGCCACAGACTGATTGACTCCATGCCACGCCGCATTGCTGCAGTAATTCAGGAAAAAAGAGCCCCAACTAAGTATTGAGTGCTGTATATGCTCATACTTTCATGTTCATACTTTTCAGTTGGCCAACATTTCTAAAAATCCTTTTTTTGTATTGGTCTTGAGTAATATTCAAATTTTCGGGAGATACTGAATTTGGGATTTTCATTAGTTGTCAGTTTTAATGATCACAATTAAATGAAACATTTGAAATATATCATGTCTGTGTGTAATGAATGAATATAATATGCAAGTTTCACTTTTTGAATGGAATTACTGAAATAAATCAACTTTTTGATGATATTCTAATTATATGACCAGCACCTGTATAGCATTTGTAAGTTGCTTTGGATAAAAGCGTCAGCTAAATGAATAAATGTAAATTCAACTGCACATTCATAATGTACATTTCAGCAAGATTTTGTTGCAAGGCTCCAAGTAAGAAACAGAAGACAAGTAAAAGAAACAGTATAAATATAAGTAAATGCAATATAAAATAGGATAAAAATATGAAACAGAAATTCAGAAATGTGGTAGCAAACAGAAAAATTATATGTAGCAGCAGGATGTATTATAACAGTAAACAGACAGTGATAATGTGACAATGATAGTGCAGATAGTAACAGTTATTTCGTTCAATACAGTTCAGTGTCCACTTAAAGTGATTAGTATCGTATATATGGTAGGGGGTTTATTGGGAGTTTAGCAGTCTTGTGACGTGGAGGATGACACGGTTGTGGAATCTGGTTGTTCTGCTTTTGAAGCTGCTGAACCAGGGCAGCAGGGAGAGCAGTCCATGGTGGAGGTGGGAGGGGTCTTTTGTGATTGTCTGAGCCTTGGTCCGGCAGCGTCTGCGAGCAGTGTCATGGATGGAAGGAAGTGCTGTCCCGATGTTTCTCTCCACTGTCCCCACCACTCTCTCTACACATTTCCAGTCTGCGGCATTGAGGCACTGTCAGACCAGACAGAGATGCAGCTGGTCAGTATGCTCTCTACTGTCCCTCTGGAGAAAGCGGTGAGTAAGGGAGGGGGGAGGTTTGCTCTTCTCATCCAACGCAGAAAGTGACTGACGTTGTTGTGCTCTCTTCATAAGAGCAGAGGTGTGGAGGGACCAGGAAAAAGTGTCTGTGATCTGCACCCTCAGGAATTTGATGCTTCTGACCCGCTCCACTGCAGTGGCGTTGATGGAGAGCAGGGTGTGACTTGGCTGATTTATCCTGAAGTCAACGACCATCTCTTTTGTTTTGTTGATATTAAGGATTGGATTGTTCGTGTCACACCAGTCCACCAGGTGTTTCACCTCCTCTCCTTAGACCAGTTCGTTGTTGTCCCTGATGAGACCCACCACTGGCGTGTTGTCCGCATACTTAATGATGTGGTTCGTACTGAACTTGGCACGGCAGTCATGGGTCATCAGGGTGAAGAGCAGTGGGCTCGGTACGCAGCCCTGGGGGGAGCCCGTGCTGAGGGAGATGACGCTGGAGGTGTTTTTGCCAACCCAGACTGCGGTCTGTCTGTGAGGAACTCCAGCAGCCAGTTACAAAGGGGGTGCTGAGTCCAAGGGGGGGAAATTTGCTCACCAGGTGCTGGGGGATTACTGTGTTGAATGCTGAGGTGAAGTCCAGAAACAGCATTCACACATTGGTGTTCTAATCTAAATTTAATTATAATTCATTCGAAAGCCTTCTTCTTAGTCTTTCACAACCACCCTGGAAAAAAAATTCAGCCATTTCTATTGGTTATAGTGTACTCCCAGTCCATATTCTGAATTTCTATCTCATTCTCAGAGTTTTTATCCTTAAATTATAATTATAAAGTAATTATTGCAGGTTATTTTAAATTTAAATCATGTGTGATGTTAACCTTAGATTAGATTAGATTCAGTTTGTTTCAGTCAGTGTTCAAGAACCCACTCACTGTTTGAACCACACTCTCAACCTTGTTCTGGCATATGGCATTGAAATTGAACACCTAATTGTTATCGTCAGCAGTACTTTTCCTCTACTTCCTTGTGTTTCTCTTGAGTTTTTCCTGTCCCTTGTGTTTTGTGTTTTCTGTCTGGTCCCCAGTCTGTCTTGTGTGTGTGTCTGTCTGGTGGCTCTACAAGTCAACTCAGGTCAGATAATCTGCTCATCTGTGATCACCTGTGCACCTGAGGCACATCCAAGTAATAAAACTCTCCTGCATTTAAACCCTGGTTCTTCACTCCAGTCCTTGCCAGATCATCAGTTTAGTCATGTGGCACTGTGTTATGGCCCAGCTCCTGACTCTCATGAGTGGTTTTGCTGAACTGCTTTTTTTTCTGTTCTGCCTCAGGCCACATCCACACTACTGCGTTTTCATTGTAAAATGGAAACCTTCTGCTAAGTTTGCACTTATCTGACTACACTTGTATTGTGCGTGTCGCCGTTTACTTTGCGACAACTCCAAGTCAAGTCCAAGCGCCCACACAGTCGCTTTTAACTCCAGTGTTACGTTCAGTAACAGTCCCAGCTCGTTATTGGTCCATACAAAAAAAAAATCTGGAGTGGTGTAGTACTTATTACTTACTTAGTACTTCACAACAGCAGCACGAGTATGCCCAGTGTACGTGAACGGCCACTAGATGTGCATTTTCAGTCGTTTTTAATACAGACGGAGATCACATTGATTTTAATTTTCTGTTTTTAAACAAAATCAGTCTCTCATTCCTTGTGGAGGATTTTGCCAGTCTGCCTCAGTGCCTCAAATTTAAGGACTTGTTTTTTTTTTTAACCACATCTCAATATAACAGAGGACTCCTATGCTAACTTAAGTCCCTCCCCAACTGATCATCTTGATGGTGCTGTAGGCTCACTACCTGAGCAGCCGTTTACTAATCATTAATAGAGGAAAGTAAGAACAACCCCAGTTTTCTTTTTAGTACTGTACCCAGGGTGACGGAGTTACAGCTCTATTGTGTCATGTTTTCCTATAGCCAGCAGTAGTAATGACTAAATGAGTTTCTTTAATGATACAATTCTAATTATCAGAGACAAAATTTATCACCTACTGCCCTTCTGCCCTAGTACCAATGTATCTACAAACTGAAAAAAGCTATAAAACCTGATATATATACATATATATATATATTTTCTTCATCATCTAACTTCAATGATTTCTTCATCAAAGCCATGAACCTGTCTCTTGGACCCCATCCCATCTAGGCTGCTTAAAGATGTTTTACGCTTAGTTGGCACTTTACTAGATATGATCAATCTGTCTTTGCTAACAGGATATCTACCACAGTCCTTTTAAAATAAATGTAATTAAACCTTTTCTTAAAAAGCCAACTCTTGGTCCGTGGGTTTTAGCCAACTATAGACCTCTATCTAAGATCCTTGAGAAAGCAGTCACCAATCAGTTATGTAACTTTCTACACAGCAATAGTGTATTTGAGGATTTTCAGTCAGGATTGCAGAAATGCATCATGGCACAGAGACAGTACTGGTGAAAAACACAAATGATATCTAGTTTTCAGTCAAGTGACATGCGCGGTGACCTGGAGGGCAGAACAACAGACACGGATGGCGGCTGCCCTTCCCATGATTATTTGAATCACCTCAACTCAAAGAAAAAAAGAGATGGACACAAACTGCAAGTTTTGGGCACTTGCCTCTGACATGTATAGCAATTCTAAGTCGCTTTGGATAAAAGCGTCAGCTAAATGAAAAATTACAAAATATACAGCACCCGCTGCCATATTTCTGCAGTTAAAAACCGCCAGGTCCCTGCCAGAGCTCGACTTCTGTGATGTTTACTTTTACCTTGTGGAGAATACCTTACCTTACACTGCTGCCAAGGTTTTCTTTCTGGTGCAACACAGCCCAGGCTTGTCTCCTCGTTGTTTAGTGCATCTGTGGGACCCACAGTAATGTTGGCCTTGTTAATGGACTCTGTTGGGCATGTTGGGGGCACAGTGGGCACCCCCCATTCTAATGTAGTATTTTAATTGTTTTGATTTTGCTTTAGTAATCTGATGTATATGCTATGGTACAATAACAACTGTAATATTTTAGTAGGTCAGTTTATGGGTATAATGTGTAAGACTCACACAGGCACTCTGGGCAGCGTGTGGGGTCCTTCGGGTTAGACAGGAGGGCACACATGTCAGTCAGTACACGTAAACAGCCTGCTGTACGTAGAGACAACGTTCTGCTGATGTGCTTGTGTTTCTGTATTTACAGGTGAGCGAAAGTGATGAAAAGAGGTAAAATGTGGTACGCGTAATGAATGTGTAAGACGATAACGGATTGTCGGTCATGCGGACATGAGATTTATATCGTAGTTTTGCTAGTTAAATGAGACGGCATGTTGTGTTAACGAATAGCCTACATCACCAAGTATGCTAATGAGGACAACAGTAATTTAGCATTCCCAGTGTGTGTTTGTGAATGTGGAAATTTTATGTTCATGCGTACTGAAGAGGGAATATGAATGTTTGTAACGTCAGACAGTACACGTAAACAGCCTGCTGTACGTAGAGACAACGTTCTGCTGATGTGCTTGTGTTTCTGTATTTACAGAATACGAAAGTAAAGGAGTTATTTTAAACTTATGCACGCCTGGAAGTCCCTTTTGTGTCCAAGTGTGCAACACATCTGATACGATAGCACAAATATCCCACATTTTGGAAACACAAAAGTAACAGTATATCACTTGCTTCCTAGTTGGCGGGCAGCTGAAAATAATTTTTTTGCCCTCCAAGGGAGCATTCCTCTTGGAACGTGACATCACATAAAAACTATGAATTGTATCAGGCAAAAGACTTGTCTCTGTATAGTGCTGCATTCCATACACCATTGACCATCATACTATTACAGTGACTTGAATGTTTAATTTGCATTCATTGAACCGCTTTAAGCAGATTTTAAGTCCTGTTTATCAGATCTATCTCAGTTTGCACATGTTAATGACAAATCCTCCATGCATGCTTGGTCAGTTAGTCAAGGAGTTCCACAAGGTTCTGTGCTTGGACCAATTCTATTCACCTTTTGTTTCCTCTAGGCAATATTATTAGGAAACACTCTATCTAAAGATATAGTTACTTTAGATGGCATCGCCCTGGCTTCCAACACCACCGTAAGGAATCATGGAGTTATCTTTGGTCATGATACGTCTTTGAATGCCACACAAAAAAACTTCAAGGACTCCCTTTTTTCACCTACATAGTATCGCAAAAATGATGTAGAAAAACTTTCCATGCATTTGTTACTTCTAGACTTGTTACTTCAAGACTTAATATCAGGCTGCCATAATAAGTCCCTTCAGATTCTCCAGCTAATCCAGAATGCTGTGGCATGTGTACTGACAAGAAATAGGAAAAGAGATCCCATTTCTCCTGTCTGAGTTTCTCTGCACTGTCTCCTAATTAAATGCTAAATAGAATTTAAAATCCTTCTCCTCACCTACAAAGCCTTAATGATCAAGCACCATCTAATCTTGCGTATAGTACCTAATTACCCCCACTAGAACACTGCACCTAATTACCCCCACTAGAACACTGCACTCCCAGAATGCAGGGTTACCTGTGGTTCCTGAAGTCTCCAGAAGTAGAATGGGAGCTAAAGCCAACTGCCACCATGTTCCAGGTCAACCTGCTGCTACAATGATTATTAGTCTCATTGTGTTTTTTTTAAATTGCCATTACTATTATTTCACATCTCTATATGGAGCATGTATTGTGCTACTGTGTGTTCTCTTCCCTCTTGCTCTCTCTCTCTCCCCTGGAATGAGACAACTTCTGTTGTAAATTTGCGTTATATAAATAAAATGTAGGTGAATTGAAGAGGTGTGTCTGCTAAGGTAACCTCACAATGTCCAGGGGCCTCATTTATAAACAGTGCATATGAACAAAACACGGCTGGAAACGTGCATACGCCCCTTCCCACGCAATGGTTTTTATCTATAAAAAACAGACTTGACGGGAGAATGAGAGGTCCTCCACGCAAACTCTGAGGCATGTGTACGCACATAAACTGGAGAAATATCAATAATAAAATATAATAAAATATAATATTTAACATGCGGCAGCGTGCGGATGTGATGCGCTGCTTGTAAAAACACATTATGGAAAATATAACACTGTTTTATTATTTAATGCCCCTCCTCAGGTCAGCTCTGGCGGTGCAGTAAAGAGCTCTGTCTCACTCTGCCTTCAGGACGGTAGACAGAGCTCTTTACTGCACCACCAGAGCTGACCTGAGGAGGGGCATTACAGCACACCTGGACACACCACCGCTCACTGAACAGATCTCTGGCTCACTGCCACAAACAACTGTCTCCACCTGCTGGCATGTAAAGCCGTCTGCTCCCAGCGCTGTTCCAAAGACTTCTATTCCTGTCGTCATCACGCATAGACCAGTAAACCGAAATGTGCACATCCCACACAGAAATATTAGTAATCTCTTAAGGATTAGGACAACTGCACCAACTCCAGCACCCAGAACAAACTCATTTAAAATGGCTCTCTTCAATGTGAGATCACTTTCAAGTAAGACTTTTATCTTAAATGATTTTATCTTGTCTGCAAATCTAGATTTTATGTTTTTAACTGAATCCTATTTGCAAATGAATGACTACAGCCAGCTAGCTGAACTGTGTCCGCCTCAATATGATTGCTTTAGTCAACCGAGGGTCAGTGGTCGTGGTGGTGGGCTAGTGAGCGTGTATAGGAAAAATTTTAAATGTCATCAAGTACGCTGTGATGAATTTAGCTCCTTTGAAGTTCTCACTCTTAAAGTTGGAGGGCTGCAACCTATCATATTTGTTATAATTTATCGCCCCCCAAAACCGCCTGGAGGATTTTTATCTGAACTTCCTGAATTTTTATCTACTCTGGTTTTAAATTATGACAGAATTGTTCTTTGTGGCGATTTTAATATTCATGTTGATGACCCCACCAATGTTAATGCAACTGACTTTTTAAATATGGCCACTTCTTTTAACTTCAAACAACATGTCAAAGGGCAAACACATAACCGTGGTCATACACTGGACTTGGTTTTTACCCTGGGTGTCAGCATTTCCTCTGTGGAATTAGTGGACATGACCATATCTGACCACAGATGTATTGTTTTTAGCTGCGATTCGCCTGTTAC
>NC_060169.1:36056798-36100165 GCF_021292245.1 Micropterus dolomieu | reverse complement strand
CAGCTGCCAGGCTTTTAACCAGAACAAAGAAATATGACCACATTACTCCTATTTTAGCTTCATTACACTGGCTCCCAGTATGTTTTAGAATTGACTTTAAAATTCTATTGATCACTTTTAAAGCTCTTCATGGCCTCTCGCCTTGTTATATTTCTGACCTTTTAGTCCCATACGCACCAGCACGTACCTTGAGATCCTCGGGCAGAGGTCTGTTGTCTGTTCCAGAGTCTCGACTGAAAACTAAAGGGGACAGAGCGTTTGCTGTCAGGGCCCCGAGGCTCTGGAACAGCCTGCCCGAGGAAATCAGGTCAGTGAACTCTTTTAAGTCCCTTCTTAAAACATACTTTTATAGGAGAGCTTTTCCCGATCTTATTTGACTTTATTTTATCCCTTTTATTTTATTTTATTTTACTAATTTTATATTAAATTTTCATGCTCTTATCTTTTTTTTGTATTATTCTTTACACTTGTTAAAGCACTTTGTAACTTGTTTTTGAAAAGTGCTCTACAAATAAGGATTATTATTATTATTATTATTATTAAACAGGCCAAGGACTCCTGTAAGAGGAAAGTAGAGGGACATCTGATCGACAACAACCCGCGACAGATGTGGAAGGGTATTCAGGCCCTAACCAACTACAAAGGCCACTCTCTTCTCACATCTTCCAGCAGCAGCACCCTGGCAGAGGAGCTAAACAGCTTCTTTGGCCGGTTTGAGATCACCACCACATACCTGCAGTCACTGTCTCCCCCTGACTCCACCTCTTTCTGTTCAGGAGCATGAGGTGAGGAAGAACCTGAGAGCAGTAACCCCCAGGAAAGCTGCTGGTCCCGACGGCATCCCGGGGGTGGTGGTGGTTAAAGCATGTGCAGACCAGCTGACAGAGATCCTTACTAAACTCTTCAATCTCTCCCTGATACTCGCTACCGTCCCCACATGTCTGAAGGCCTCTACCATCATCCCCATTCCCAAAAAAACTGCCATAGACAGCCTGAACGATTACAGACCCATCGCTCTGACGTCTGTAATTATGAAGTGCCTGGAGCGATCAGTCTCCCAGCACACCAGAGACTGTCTCCCTCCCTCATTCGACCCCCACCAGTTTGCCTACATAGCAAACCGGTCCACGGAGAATGCCATCGCCCTCACACTCCAAACAGCGCTTAGCCATCTGGAAAACAAGAAGAGCTATGTGAGGATGCTCTTCGTGGACTACAGCTCAGCGTTTAATACAATCATTCCGGACATTCTTTACAGTAAACTGATACAGCTACAGATCCCTCTCCCCACCTGTATCCAGATTAAAAACTTTCTTTCGAGCCGCCCACAATATGTGAGACTAGGCCCCCACCACTCCTCCACTCATACTCAGTACTGGTTCCCCTCAAGGCTGCATTCTGAGCCCTCTGCTGTACGCCCTGTACACCTATGACTGTTCTCCAACCCACCCAACAAACCACATCATAAAATATGCGGATGACACCACAGTAGTTGGATGTATCCACGAAGGGGACGAGACAGCGTACAGGGCAGAAGTGAAGGATCTGTCGCGCTGGTGCTCAGACAATAACCTGACCCTGAATATCCCTAAAACATAAGAACTAATTTTGTATTTCAGGAAGAACAGACAGGACTACACCCTCTCCTCATAAATGGAGATCGGGTGGAAATGGTCACCACCTTCAGGTTTCTGGGCACCTACATCTCTGCTGACTACTCCTGGACCCATAACATCAGGGCTCTGGTCAAGAAGGCTCAGCAGCGGCTACACTTTCTGCGTGTCCTCAGGAAGAACAATCTGGACACGAAATTGCTGCTGGCTTTCTATTACTAATCTGTGGTGAGCGTCCTAACACACTGTGTAAGTGTGTGGTACGCAGGCTCCACAACTGAGGACATGAAGGCGGTACAGAGGGTTATAAACATTGCCCAAAAGATCATTGGCTGCCCTCTTCCCAGCCTGGAAAACATCTCCATATCCTGTTGCCTCGGGGGAACCAAGGCCATCACAAGATCACACACACCCTGCCTACCCCCTGTTTGATCTGTTGCCCTCGGGGAGACATTACAGGTCAACCAAATCTCACACCAGCAGGCTGACGAACAGCTTTTTCCCCTGGCCCATACGAACTGCCAACACCCATGGACACTCACACACATAAGCCTCCAATTCACCCAATAACACCCGAAACAGCAGACAATCAGCCCACTTCCCCCCTATTTTGCACTCTTGCAATAACTATAGACACTTTAAGACTTTACCTTTTTATAAGATTTTATGTGTGTATATAGATAATATACAATACAGGTAAACATATATACATATTTTATATTTATATATCCTGGTAGTATATATTATTGTGTCTCTATTTTTATGAGAACATCGTTTGTTTTAACCTGTTTTTGTCTTTTTTGTTCTTTCTTCTCTTGTTTTTATGGTGCAAGGGCTGCTCCGTAGGAGCACCCTAAATTTTGTTGTACCTTCACAGTGCAATGACAATAAAGACTATTCTATTCTATTAAGTAAATCTTTCAGTTTACTCGTGTTATTTTGTAGCTTCTCAGTCAGAATTAGCAGTCCTTGTCCTGATGTCCTCATGCAGTCAGTACGTATTAATTAAATAATTAATTAATGAGGTGCATTTCACTGACCATTTATAGGCAACTGTGGGAATTTAAAGGGTCAGACAAGTAAATGCTCCGTATTTGTATAGCGCCTTTCTAGTCTTTTTGACCACTCAAAGCACTTTTTACGCTACATCTGCATTCAACATTCATACACTGGTGGAACAGCCACCAGAGGAAATTCGGGGTTCAGTATCTTGCCCGAGGATACTTCGACATGCAGCCTGGAGGAGCCGGGGATTGAACCGCCGACCTTCTGATTAACAGGCAACCCGCTCTACCTGAGCCACAGCCGCCCACTAGTAGCTTGCTAGTAGCCCGCTTGCATACGTACATTTCAAATTGATTGTTATTTATGAAGGGAAATTGGCCTAAAACATGTGTGGTGTTCTATAAATCAGAATATTTTGGTGCGTACGCACTTCCTGTGTTTTGTACGTACAGTTTTGTAAATGAGACCCCAGAGCCTTCAGAATCTCATCCACACCTGACTCTCTGCCTCAGCAACTTCCCAGTGTCTTCAGACTCTCCCTTCTCCACAGTGGGAACCTATCCCCATCAGCAGTTGTCCCCTACTAAACACACCCTGAGCCAAGTCTTTTCAGTCATGCAAAGCAAAAACATGAGGTGGCACCTCGCAGATAGACATACAGCTGCAGACACTACATCACATTTACACACTGAGCCTAAGTGCTCAAACAGAAACTACTATTCACACACATCCACAAGCAGGGGCAATTCAGGGATCAGTATCTGGCCCACACTTCAACATGCAGCTTGGAGGGATTGAACCTCAGAGCTTCCGATTAGCAGGCAACCCACTTTACCTTCTGAGCCACAGCCGCCCCAGATCAGGTGCTACAACCGCATAGTGGATCATCTATCTTTGGCCTAAAGCTTGATTTATATTCCTGCGTAGGGTCTACGTGCGTAGCTACGCCGTAGGCTGCACACATAGCAAGGCATTTATACTTGTGCGTCCATGCGTCCGCTACAGCGTCCACTATGTTGACTTTTGCTGGCCGAGCAGGCTAACTTCCGGTTTAGCCCTCTGGGGTAAAATTGTAAACGTGCTGCTGGTGTAGACTTTTCAAATGTTATCGACCGAATAGATCACATCCTGATAGTGAAACGAGTCATTTCGCTCGGGTTGTGACAGTCAAATATATTGATCCACCGTGTTACAGCCGCTGTTAGCTAGTAAAAGTTACTACAAAGCACGGGCACTTCCTGTCGGCTCGGAGGCATTGCGAGGCTACCCAGCCGACCAATCACAGAGCTTACGGTCCGCATCGACTCTATGTTTAGTTACATTTTTGAGGAGGTGCACATCAGGCTACGCCGTAGGTGACGGCATAGGGTAGGGGGCTATGCAGAAGCTATGCTGTCGATTTGACGCAGAAGTATAAATTGCACTAAAGGTGTTCTGATACCAAGTACACTTATGAACCACCTTATGCTTGAACATGGTGTTTGTGACCGATCCATGAACAGCACAGAAGTCAAATCACAAAGCACCACTCAAGTTCAGATCAGGCAGGCCATTCCCATCAGCCGACTACAGGTTCTTCTTTTCTGGTTGGGGAATGATTCTATTGTCTTAGTGAACACCACATCATCAACACATTCGACGATGTACAATGTCACTGATGCGGTGTATTCCTCAAGATTGATGTAGTTCTACTGGTTGGCAGTCTGTCTGAACATATGCCAGTTTGTGCACTCAACACAGTCCTGTGCGAGCTAGCCCCATCTGTCCACACTTGTTGGTTTGACTCTTTTAATCAGCTGGGTGTGGCAGGAGAAGCAGAGAAATGTGGTGTGATAGACCAAAATGGAGGGTTTTGTAGCTGCCATGAATCTTCACATAAACATGGGCCAAGGTACTGCATTCCCTAGTGGGCTGTGTAGTAACGGATTACATGTAACAGTGTTATGTAATCAGGATACGCAAAAATAGCAACTGTATTCTGTTACAGTACAGGTTAATTTTGTAAAATCAGGGATTACTCATAGAGATTACTTTTACGCAGACTCCCAGGAAACTTAACAATCACTTGGCCTCAGGTAAAGACGCCAACAATGGTTGTTGGCTGGCTCTAACGACCATAAGAACTGTTGTGACAACAGCCAGGAGCACTAATGAACCAGCGGTATCGATGATATAGGCAAACAACCCCACAAAGGTTAAATAGTTGAGTTTCCCTACCAGTCAGTCTCTTTCGGATGAGGGACAAAACGTCTTCTAGTAACTTCAATCAAGTCCAGTTGCTCTTGATTTTACCCTCTTTGGATACCATCCAATTGTTTTTGTCATGTGATAGCTGATGACAGTGTCTGTAGTGCATTTTTTACATTTGCATCCAGAGGAATGTAATGTGGTCAAGATTGTCTACCCACTCTTACTGCGTTTGAGCACCAAGGATCCTTGATGTTAACATAGAGTCTTGTGATCTGTCAGAGAGGAACACTCTCTGCCAATCAAGTGCAATAGCTTGATCTGGCATGTTGTGGTGCAGCTAGGTCTCAGTAAAGATGAAGGCACAGCAGTTTCTGGTTTCACGTTGCTGAGTTTGCCTAAGCCTTAGGTCACAAAGGCAAACATCTCATCACACAAAACATACACGCAGACATATACAGTTCAAAATGTGTATGTACATGTTTAAACAACACCTTCACATTCAGTCCCCAGTCACTCTTCTCCTCTCCCAACACCCTGACCTAAGAAATGTCTCACATTTCTGCAGCTCACACTGAGGTGGTAGATTAGAATGACTACTGCCACAATCCCACTGTTCAAACACACAAAAGCACACACTTTGTTCTTAACAAATAAAAACTGGGGCGAAAATTGAAAATATGGAAATGTGGAGTAAGACGATTTTCTAGAACAGGTAGAAAGGTATTGTTTTGACAGAGGTATACAGAATGAAATAAACACATAATCTAAAGTAGCAGGTAGATTAATAGCAAACAGAAATATGGGTTTCTGTTTCTGTTTCTGTGAAGAATAAATAATACATAAAGAACAGAGTGATACAAAGCTTTGGGCTGCATTATTGGAGGGCTGCAGAAATTAGCCCCCAGAAACAGATCATAGACAGTATAATGAGTGGACAAATGAGAGGTGATGACACGACAGCTTGATTACAGTCAGAAGCCCCATAGCCGGTTGGCTATGGGGCTTCTGACTGTAATCAAGCTATCGCCAACAAGCAACTTCACGAGCAGAAAGTCTGAGGTAAAAAGCCAACATATGCGTATAGCTAAATAGCATTTATTTTGGCTTTCTGCTTGTGAAGTTCTTAGCAACCTCACTGTTAAAAAGTAAGAAGAAGAAGAAATAAGAAATAAATGATAGGCAATCTAGTAACATAAACCTATCACATGTTCCCCAGGCTTTTAACCAGCTAATTGTAATTTATTATATCAGTAATGTGTACATATTAAAGTGATTTCACACTGTGTTCACCTTGTTAAGCATTTTGAGTAGGTATATTTAGAATTTTATGAGTTTGTTGTAGTAGTAGTAGTAGTAGTAGTAGTTAAAAAATATAAGGGTCAGTGCTCGTAAAGTACTTTTATACACTGAACAAAATTATAAACGCAACACTTGTTTTTGCCCCCATTCATCATGAGCTGAACTCAAAGATCTCTATTTACACAAAAGGCCTATTTCTCTCAAATACTGTTCACATATCTTTCAAAATTTGTGTCAGTGAGCACTTCTCCTTTGCCGAAATAATCAATCCACCTCACAGGTGTGGCATATCAAGATGCTGATCAGACATGGGGATTGCACAGGTGTGCCTAATGCGGCATTCAGACCAACCGTGAATTTTCCAATCGTGATGCTTTCCTCACTTGAGCACATTCGCTGCAAGTGTTCACACACAACGCGAGAAGGCGATTTTAACGCGATAACATGAATAAACACAACTTGCCATTACTACAGCTGTATGAACCCAAAGTAAACATTTTGCTGTGAGTAAATAGCATAGACGGATTAAACTGATGCCGAAATAATTGAAACATGATGCAGATTTGTTAAAAATGTGAATTCATGCTTTGTCAGGTCTGTCAGCAAGACAGCAGGACAACAACTTCTAAAATGTTTGTTTTCTGAATGGAGTTTGGATCAATCAGGGCTAATCTATGCTAACTTGGTCACAGTAAAGTAAAGTAAAGTAAATGATAGCTGGAATAAAGTTACAGACATGTTTTCTGAACTCACCAGGTAGTTCAACTTCCTCGCTTTCTTTTCTCCAAGTAATGTCCAGTTTCGTTAACAACAACAGTGGAACCGGATGTGCATGAAGGCTAGCTGCTGACAAGCACCAGTGAAGGTAAGCCGGCCCCGCGAAGCGGGAAATCGCGGCTCTACTTTGTATGTAAACTGACCGCCCCAAACGCTCGCTTCGCTTTTGGTCTGAAAGCACCATTAGGCTGGCCACAATAAAAGGCCCCTCAAAAATGTGCAGTTCCATCACACAGCACAATGCCACAGATGTCGCAAGTTTTGAGGGAGCATGCAATTGTTTTTTTTGTGGTCTTACTGTCACACATTGTTGGCCTATGTTTATTATTGTCACAGCTGTGTATTCAGTTCTGACAATATACTAGACTGCAGAGTTGTGATAGAGAGAGACTGAGTGCATGTGCCTGTGGTTGGCGGGCGCCTGAGTGGTGTGGCGCCCGCTGCGGTAGTCGTCCCTTATTTTTCTGCATTGAAAGTGGAAACCCTAGTGTTTACCATAGACCGTATAAAGGTGTCTACCTTTACTCAAGCTCTGGAGATTTTCAGGACAGGGGGGACCCAGCAGGGAATGATGGCGGGGTGTGGTGCCCGATAGCTCCGTGTTTTCTGTTTCATGGAAACTTTGTGCTTCCCGATTTTTCAAAACGGACCTGTAATCTGAGTACGTCTTTATTTTCTGTACTGTAATGGAATACAGTTACTTTTTTTTGGTATCTTGATTACGTAACGCCGTTACATGTAATCCGTTACCCCACAACCCTGCAGACGAACAGCTTTGATCATTACAAGCATAATAATCTCTATTGCTGCTTAAATGTAGTTATTCAATACATCTTCATTCTCAAATAATCTGACATTCACAATTCTGTCTTCCTCACACACATCTGATTCTGCGCTTATGAATCCTTTCTTTGAGCTGTCAAAGGTTGACTTGCAGACTGGCTAGCGCTCAGAATATCTATTGCACTCGCTCAACTCTTTTGTGGTCAGTGCACCATAAAAATACTTCCATGCTGCCGAACCAGATGGCAGTGGGGTGAACAGACCATCATTAAATATTTGCAGAGCTGATTTATTGAATATTTGAAATCCTGCATTGTTTACTTCCATGTTTACTTGCAAGCAGTCTTCTTCTGTCTCTGTTGGTGCATTGCTTCGTTATGTGGTACATTCCAGCAGAATGTAGGATGGCCTTCTCTTTATGGAAGAAGAGAGCAATGCTTGTTCCTGGTAATGTCTAAGGTCATTTTACTACTACGTGCCGAGGGCGGGGGGGCGATAACCCTCTGCTAAAGATAACAAGCTGTCAGTAGCTGCCATGTCAGCTTTTGACTAACGTGAATGTCACATGATTTGGTAAAACAAAGATGTATTTAATTCCAAAAGCTAAATGATCAAAATTGTTCTTGGACAAGGACACACCTTTAAAAGAGATTTGTCATGTAATTAGGCAGTGTTGTGTATGTCATTGAATGTGCTAATTATTCACTCTTTTATTCAGCTTTTTCCTTTCATTTGTCCCACGTCTGTATAGATGATGAACACATTTTATTGGTACACACTACATTTTACCCTTCCATGAAGATTATCCAAGGGCAGAGTGCAGAGTACCTGCATTTTTTAGGTATTACTGTTTGTGAGATCTATGGAATTTTCTTGGGGTAAAATAATTACGCTAAAAGGGTATAAAAATGAAATCACTACAACCTTTCTATAGGTCACACAGTTTGCCATCCAGCTTGAAAACCTGAAACCCTGTTCTCTGTCTGTAGGGGGTACTGTACCGTAAATGCTGAAACTGAAAGTGTTTTTCAGTTTGCATGTGTTCAGATTACGTTCAGGCTCTCAGTACGTAACTACTACACATGTGCAGAAGTTACACATGGAACTGAACATAGAGACTGTCATGAAGACAAACCTGTTTGCACCAAATATTTTGCACATCCTACATTCTCTAAAAGCTGAGAATGATTGTGCAAGATGGTATTAGGAAACAATTTATTATAGCTTCTGCTTCCTGAAGGGATTAATTTTTTGTCAATATGATTCACTTGCCTAGTGTCTTTTTAAGCAAGACTGAAATCATGTCTCCATCTTCGGTGGAAATACATCCAGGGCTTTATCAAGCTGACTCTGAACCAAATTCGGTACCCATCGATTATCGTATCGGTGCGCATTGATTTATACTTTTTTTATATTTTTACTTTCTTAATGAATCCTTTTACAAGACAAATGAAGGCCATTGTGTTAGAACGATTCTTGTAAACATTGTGATGGGAAGCATTTTAATCTGATCTTTTTACTGTTAATAAATGCAGCGACAGTCAATGTAAAATCGCCAGACTTCATCATGCAGTAAGTCAAAGTGTCCAGTATAGGGAGTAGGAACAATGATCACTGTGTTGGTTAACAGCTGGACGTTTGAAGTGTAAAGAAAAGGGTATAAATACAGAACATGTTTATGCATTTATTGTGATCTGCGTTTCATACCAGTCTTACTTGTTAATTGTAACAGTCACAGGTTCTCATATTTAGAATAACTGGCTCCAAACAACAGATAGAAATATGTCCTCTTTCTTGCAGTGACACAGAGGTTATTTACCTCTCCACACCTCTGCTATAAAAATAAAAACTTTAACAACCAAAAGTAACAGCACTCTCAGTGTGTGTTTGTGTGGGTGTTTGACCAGTGAGTCATGTAATCTCCCAAACAGAAAAGACAAGGTTACTGCGAGGCTGTCTAAACAGTAACCAAGCAACAAGGTCAAAGGACTGAACTTTGTTTCAATGGCTCTGCAGTTCCTGTATATTTAATATCACATGTAGATGGTACAAATATATGAAACATCTGAACAACTCACGGAGGACACTAAACAACTTCCTTTCAGACTGTCCTTGATAAATAAGCACATAATGTCATATCCAGTATAATCTCTCTGCTTATGATGGCAATTCAGTGTAAGTGCAGAGTAATGAAAAGATCTGCAGGCTCCTCCCCATGAACTTTGGAAAGCTTTTGGGTTTTCTTTCATCTTTCTGACTGCTGAACTCTTAGACTTTCCCTCCTTCTCATCTCAGCCAGAGACGGAGCATCATAGAAGTGAGTATAAGTAACTAACTCTATTAATAGTGGTCCTAATTTCAGGGCATGTGGTATCTTGCGACATGATTCGACACAGTACAGCATTGTACAGTATTCTGCTAGCATGGTGGAGTGCAATATGTTACAGAATGGATTGATGTGTGTTATATGGTATAGCAATAGAATGGTTTAATTGAAGGGAAAGATTTATTATTTTGCTTATCCTTTCTGTCCTCACCAGTGAATATCACAAACAGTTCCAGAGCAAGTAATGCAGACTTAAGAGAGAGGCATAGAGAGGCATACTGTACTTGATGTGGAACTGAAGAATTCTGAATAAATACCTCCACTTTTATGAATTTCATGAATACAAGGTAATTTGCATACGTATTTGCACACGTACAAATCTTATTCAGATATACACATTCTTGTGCACATTCCCAGATCTAAGTAAACAGTTTCAAATATTCCAACACACATTCGAAGAAACTACAATACTGGCCCCACAAAATTCAAACATTTATGTTTCCTTTGTGGTCTTCGGTTTTCACATTCATGTGCATTATAATAGTGTTATTTATTTTAATTTCTAAAATATTAAATCTGCTTATCAGAGGTCAAAATTGCAGATAAGGTAAAATACAGTAGGCTACAATACTGAGGGTTTGTGAACTAAAAGCTCATCACTGTGAGAGTGAGCAGAACACAGTGATCTGTTCAGCTCAGCGATGTACTCTGCAGCAAGGCCGTGAAGTCATTTAAAATCAAGATAAAATGAAATTTGCCTTTTTAACCCTTGTATCCCTGATTTTATTACCCACCTATTTAACAATATGCCAAAAAGAAAATCAATGTCAAATTTGTATTGTTATATCAAAAAACCAATCGTGTTTTCCTCCAGTAAAACAAAATATGACTTGTGCTTAATAAGCTTGAACCTATCCACCAATAACATCATGACGGCCACCCATCAATTACTCTTAAACTTTCAGAGGCACAGAAATAAGATTCATTAGTTAGCTAGTTAGCAGTGGTGCGTCTTTAGGTGTTCGCCCCCTCAAACCATTGTTTCTGAGGACTGGGTCTCAGTGATTACTGTACAAAAACACAACTTAATAACTTCATGGACTGATTTTGGTGAAACTGGATCATATTTTATGGAGAAAATATTTTCTGTTTTTTCCCTCTGATGTCCTTTGGCTGCTCTGCCTCTACAGCTGCCATTAGCTAGTAGGCTCTGCCGTGCAGATGGCGTTCCTTTAGCTAAGTTCACTCCCCAGACTGGGACTGTTGGAGCTTTGGACTACTGGGAGGAGGAGATTTTCATGCCTGGGGTGGCACAAGAACCTAAGTGGGGTGAGGGAGCAACCGAACTGAGGTCAGCCGCTTCCCTGTGACCACAGACTGAGCAGGACTGAACACTGTGACTCGCATTTATTTTGCCCTGACTTTGGCCTTAGGCTACATAGAGGCTACTGGTCTACCCTTTTTGTTGTTGTTTTTTTTCTGCTGACTTCAAGAAACTGGATATATTTTAGAGAAAATCATGTGTGAAGCAACTGGTATAATACAGACGGCATCATGTCACTCACAGTAAAAATAACCTCACTTTCCTCAAATCACTGCTTTTTATGAAAAGGTTGAAATTGCTGTGATTTCTAACAACAATGCTCCATCCTCTTTAGATATGTTGGGTGCCTGGATCTCACTGTTTCCCCTCCTGTTAGGTGAGTTATTATCCAGGTAAGTTAACTGATTTCTATATTAACAGCATTTAATCTAAACCTGACCTGACATAACACCTGCAGGGGCGAGGGCATTCATGATCCACAACACCCAGTGCAGCCTTTGTCTGGAGGACTCGGCAGCTACAGGTGAAGTCCTGCTGAAGAAGTGCAACCTGGACTCAGAGTCTCAGCAGTGGATCTGGATCGATCATGGCATGCTGATGTGTGTCACATCATCCAGATGTTTGTCTGCCCTGCAGAGAGAGCCAGTCCAGACCCAGGCCTGCCAGGGGCCTGAAGTGAACGATGCAGCGTTAGTGTGGGACTGTGACAGGGACAGACTTATCAGCAGGAACACGTCACTGCTGCTGTCAATAAATGGCCAGCATGTCATTCTCACACATGACAGCAAACACTCAAAGTGGAGATCTCTGGATGAGGGGGACATCTGCCAGGAAAAACTCAGTAAGTCAACGAGGATTACAGGAACAGAACAGGTGACTCAGGCTGGCAGGCACTGCATTTAAATTTGATTTCTATATTCCATTAATATTGTGTGCTTGTTCTTACTCCAGGATCCAGAAGGGCGTCTGATGACCCAGAAGAATTTGAGGCTGCAGAGGAGCAGACTGGCGAGCTGAGGACCATGACGGAGGAAGAGAGAGAGTACCTCCGCTGGTACTATCGCACAGAGGACCGTAGGTGGTGGTGCTGCTGCTGCTCCTAAAGCGCTTCATCCACATAAAAATGTAGTGTGTCAGAAATCCCTCTCATCACTCCAGACCGATCCAAATTCTGCAGCTTCTGCAGGATCTCAGCTGGTGCTAATAAAAAAGAGCACTGAATGCCTGCTAGCAACCTGCCAGACAGGAAGGGTCACTTGGTGGTTTCAGACTCACGATACATTTCTGACCTGTTAGTTTCCAGTGAGGCTGAGCGCTCAGCACTCATCTCAGATCCTCAGAAAGACCACTGAAGTCTGGATCTTGTTGGTAATACATGAATAAGTCTGGATGTTTCAGTTCTTTAAGGTTCTGGAGCTGTTTAAAACAATTCTGATAAATCATAAATTTCACCTTTGTGTCGCTTGTCCAACTAAGATTTGTGCGGCTTCTTCTTCACCTCATTGCTGTACTGTTTTTTTTTCTACCAACACTGGATTAGTTAAAGGGATAGTATGGGATTTTTCAAATGGCGCCCACCAAAAAAATGTTTTTTATATCAGTTCCAGTGTACGCTTTACCTTACCTTCAAACAGCCATTTCCCTTGGAACTACATTTTCTCAACTATAGAACTTTCGTATTCCAATGCATCAGCGTAACTTGGACACATACTGTATAATGCCGCCAGAGATCAGCTGTCAGTGGCTTTTCATTTAGGTGGCTTAAATATGTTTTTCTGCTGACCCTGTCCACAGTGGTACATTGCTTAGCTTCCATGCCAGTACAAGTTTCTGCTTCTCCAAAATGCTGATTCTCTGACTTCCATCTATACTGCAGGTAATACACTGACTACCTTATACTTACTTAAAAAATCCCAAACTATCCCTTTAAGCCATGTTTGAAGAACAGACCCACAGCCTTTTCCGCCAAAGTAAAACATCCCCTGAAGATTCATAAAAATACTCTGCTTTAAATTATAATTGGTGCCCAGTACGTTTTTTACAGAACAAAGTTCGATTGCCTCATTACAGTTCTTAAAATTACATCTCCTCTTTCTCCTCAGGATCCTCCAAAACTTGATCATAAGCAGGATACTCGTACAGATGCGTTACCTGTCTCCTTGTAGCCTCTTGCTGTTGTTTTGTGTTATTTATTGTGAAACACTACATTAATATTATTATATGAGCTGCACGTTTACCAGAGTGTCGTCTTCTTCCGGTTGCAGAGACCACATGGAAGTTTGTGCTGCTGGGACTGGCCTTCGTCTGTCTTCTTATTGGTTTTCTGCTGCTGGGAATGGGAGCCATGGCCAGCAAGTATGACCTAAAGTTATACGACATTTTCATAGCAACACTTGTGGGGAAAATGTATAACATTGATATTTTTAAAGGCTGCTGAGAGACATAGTTTCTTGTCTTTTTTCATTCAGGAACAGAAAAAAGATTGCTAAGTACAAAGCAGCAGCTGCTAGGGCTCAGAAGAGCGAAGGTGAGGAGATGTTGGTCGTTTCACCACACAGAGACGACAGCAGCCGCAAATCATCACTGTTACGTGACATGCTGCTGCACGGAAACGTACCCTCCTCATCCAATGGGGAAGTGAGCGAGCTCAAAGCAGGAAACATCGTGCTCACATGGAAAGATGGCAACACCTCCAACCTGTACTCAGATCCTGCAGCAGAGGAGGAGAAACGGGAGGAGGTGTCAGCTGCTGAGCTGGAGGCTGATGAGGCAGTGAAGACGATGGAGTGACAAATTACAAGATTATGTTATATATATATAATTATATTAAATGTGAATAATCTCGGCCTGTGACACAGTGCTTCACCCAAAGGAAGTACAACTTTGATGGACTGCTAATACTATGAAGTTACAAAGCATTACATCCAAGTTCCAACAGATCAATCATTGAGAACTTAACGGCCCATTCGCTAAAATTAAAAACAATCCATTAGTTTGGGGCACAATGTTAACAGAATAATGTATGTGTAACAGTGATTTATGACATGAGGATGGGTAGTTTATTACTTTGGCTGAAAATAAAATACTTTTCTACATGATAAACTGTGTATTTACATGAAACTCAATGGTTTTTTTTAATTAAAAATGCATTATATCTCTATCATCTAATGCATTTTTAAAACAAATTCTTGCTATCCATGATATATATCTGGTTTTTCACCTTATAAGAGACCAGAGTTTATGTTTGTCAAAGAAATAGTTTTGGTAAATAAATTTATTTGATTTCTGTTTAAGGGTTAGATTAGATTAGAAAATGCATATTGTTTGTATGTCTGTGTGGTTAATATAAAGCTAGAGCCTACAGGCAGTTAGCTTAGCTTCCCATAAAGACTAGAACCGGTTTAACAGCTAATCTGGCTCTGTCCAAAGGTTAAAAAATTCGGCTTCAAAACTATAGAGATTTTATATATATACTGTATATATATATATAACGTAATATTTTTAAATATTTACATAGAACTAGGTTTCCACCTGTTTCCAGTTTGTGTGGTAAGCTAATCTGTCACCTGGCTGAATGTGTTGGGCAGTAACGTGTTACTGTAATAATATTACGGTTTACAGTTCCTAATTCAAGTAATGCTTAATACTTCAGCACAAGTCATGTTTTGTTTTACGCGAGGTAAACATGATTGTTTTTTTCAGTACAATACAAATTTGACACTGATTTTCTTTTTGGCATATCGTTAAATGAGTGGGAGTGACAGTAATATAGTAACGTAAGGCAGCTACTGCACTATGTAACACTGGAATCCCGGGCAGGATATGTATCAGGACAATGGCGTAATGCTTTACTGCACCATCACAACCCTGCAGCAAGCAAGCTAGAGGGAAGAAGCAAAAAGTATATAATGTACAATGTAAGTTCTTTGGGAAAAGCTAGCTCTGTATTCTCAGTATGGATATCATGGCAGAGGCTGCGAAGAGGCTGAAGAAGACATTTGAGGAAGATAAAAGGAGAGAGTGACCAAGCAAGAGACAGGACAAGTAATAAATATCTGGCCGACTGACTGGGCTGAAAGGATAGATGCCCAGCTGGGCTTCTTGATGTTTTAATAAATGTATTTGATGTAATTAATAAGCAATAACTTACCTACTAGCTGCTTGCTAATGTCTTGTGTTGTTGCGCTTACTTGCTGTTTGCCTGTGTTAGAAAAGTTGTCGACTCGAGCAAAATCTGCCAGAGGTTTTACAGAGGTTTAGCTGCTGGCTATAAATCTCGAGTTGATGTTAGCAAACTGTATAACACACTTAGATATCAGTAACTTTACTGCAAGTGCTCCTGCGCCAGTTGCTGTGTAGCTTTGTTGGCTACCCGAGTTTCAAGCAACATTATGCTGCTGCTGTTGGAGAAAAGAACCAGTGTAGCGCTGGAGACCGGCGACGTAACCAGGCTCAGCAGGTATAACGTTAGCTAAGTGCAGAGGTGAAGAGACCGAAGAGGACATTGACAGAGGAAGCTAAGAAGAGAAAAGAGTGACTAAGCAAGAGTTGGCGTTGGTGAGAGCTTTGTGAAATTAAAGGCTGAGAGACAGACGCCGAGCTGGCATTCTTTCAGTGTATACAGTTGGACTAGTAAGTAATTTTGCTATGTTTTGTGCTGTTGCACTTGCTTGATGTGTCGCTGTGTTGGTGTAACGGAAGCCAGATGGCTGTGCAGTGAGTAAAGCTCATGGGTTTTAGCCTCCTTGTTAGCGTGTCCGCCTCCCGTACCCAAGGTCGAGTCAGGACTGTGCAGTAGGGAGAACCCTTACATTAGAAGTTGACAACTTGTTAGTTTTTGAAGTAACATGATCATAACAAACGCACGTGTACAGCTGGCCTTATTAACAAGTCGCCAAATCTTACAGAATGTAAGCTGGAGCCTGTAGATGATTAGCTTGGCTTAACATAAAGACAGGGGGGGTTCATGCTGTAACTGTTTCAAACTGCAGTCAGGGGCCTTTGGGTCCCCACTCTCACACTTACTAATTCTTTTATGTAACTTGTAACCCAATCAATGTGAACGGTTGTTCTTTCAATTTTAGTGATAATTTCAAATAATAATACAAATACATGTGTGTCCGGGCTTGTTCCAGGGAGCAGACTCATCAAACGCTGTATTGCAATCAGGGCTTGACATTAACTTTTTTGCCCACTAGCCAATGTGGCGGTTTTCCTTTGTTTATTTTTTTGAAAAAGATCACAAGAAAAAAATCACAAATAAGGCACCAGGATTCAAATTTTATGTAGGCCTAAATACATTTTGTGCAGTTTTGGTGTGTATGTTTTGCATTTGCATTTCCTCAGATCTCTGACTGGATTTATATTTATCATCATGAAGCTCTGGTTGCTTTGAGTAACTATAGTCCACCTGAGTGGAGTGAGTGAATATACAGGTCTTTATTTTCCAGATTATTCCCATACAAATGCATCTCCTTTATAATACATAGCCTACTACTGATGGAGAAAGTCAACAGAGCAGACATAGACAGGGAGATACAGAAAGAGGCGGGGCAATAAAACCGTTTTTTGTCTTGTTAAGATTTGATAAGGGCCAATATTACTGTATTAATTATAATTACAGATGAAAGTATCATACTGTAAATATCTTACCGCTAGTGTAATATTAATTCCAGTTAGTTTCATTATTGTACATTGTTCTCATTCATTAAATCCTTGAGCAAGAAAATGGTCTACGTGGTGGTTAGTCTCTAATTTGTTAATGCTAAGGGATAACTTGTCAATAATCATAACCATTCATGCAGAACGAGTTCAACATTTCGAAAGTTTGCTGTAGCACTACATCAACATTTGTTTAATGACCCGCTCCATCCAGGCCGTGATTGGTCGGTGCACGAAAAGTGACATTGAGGAGCAATTTAATGCACACGCTTGGACAAAAAAAGTTCCTCCCTACTCTGTCTCTGCCGGCGGAGAGGGCAGAAGAGAGTAGCGGCTAAAGGGTGCCTTTTGCATCAAATACCTACGCTTTGTCACTCTTTCTCAAATCGTCGGTATATGACGCCCTGAGATGAGAACGGGCTGCTACAAAGCAATGCAAAAACGCACACAATGAATGACGACTGTAAAAAGCAAAAGCCAAATCCCGGACATTTCTGGTGAAAATAAGGACGTATGGTCACCTTACATTAATAAACATCTTAAACATCATAATCAATAACTATATTTAAACAGTAGGTTCAGGGAGTCTTCAAATAGTTGTTTTTCCATTTCTCTTTGTATACAGATTGAACTACGGAGATACTACGTGTTCATAGGCAGCTTTAGAGGTGTTGATACTCTACTATATACTATACTATTTTTTTTTTTACTTTTACAGAGACAGGCTCGCTGTTTCCCCTTGCTTTGAGTCTATGCTAAGATGCGCTAACTGTCTTAGCTAACTCTCAGAAAGAAAGCAAATAAGCCTGTTTCACAAGTGGTCATATAATGCTCATTTTCAGATTTGTAGTTTTATTTATGAGTTGAACCAGAACAGATTTAAAAACACCATATTTTGTCATACTGCACATTACTGCAGCACCTCTTTTCACCCGGGTGGATGTCTTGTCAGTGTGTGTGCTGCAGCTCAGTGTGTTTCTCCACAAGTGTTTTAGAGGGCGTGCCACATTAGCCACTAGGCGAGCATTATGACGCGTGTTACAAAGTGACGCAGATAAGTTACGGAAGTAAAGGCTGGGCTACAATCGAGGCACGTCAGAGCAGTGTTTTCTGTGGGAGATGATAACTCCCTTTGGGGTGAACTTTGGCCTTTTTCACTTTGCAAACCTCTTCAAAAAATTATAACATAATAAAGAGGGAAAAGGCCAAAAAGCATAAAATTACCTCTTTAAACACTTCCTTTTATCCCTCTGGTCATATACTGTAAGAACATGGTTCTTTTTGCTTTCCTTCAAATTAAAACATGATTTTCAGCAGATGAGCATGTGTTTGACTGTTTGTATTATACAGGAAGATAATAAATTATGATGTAGTGATGAACAGTGGTCCCTGATCAAATGTACCTCCCCTTTACCAGATTTATAGAGGGGTACATCCCATGTCTCTTCTTTCATATTTCCTTGCTCCTCACTCGATTTGGAAGTCAGTCAGGTCCATCTTGCAGACTGTTCTAAAGCTCTTATTTCTCCTCCCCATCGCCCAGCAGTGTTCTGCTGAAACATGTTTCCATTCCCAGTTTGCCTAATTCTTTGAATAAATCCGTCCTTTGCTTGGCATAGAGCGGGGAATTCATTATGACGTGTATGACAGATCCCAGGACTCCACAGCGTTCACAATTGCCATCTCTGTGCCTCCCCACTAGCGTCAGACAAGTTGCTAAACCGCAACATCCCAGTTTAACGTCAGTTAACGTCATCCCTCCAAAGGCATGCTCAATCTATTGCCAAGCTGAACTGCAGGTTGAATGTTGTACATCTTTCTCCCTCTTTTGTCTGCATCCCATATTCCATATACTCTGACTCAGTCTCTCACTGATGATGCTGCGGCACTCCACCTAAGTGGACCTCTACACCGTCCCTGCTCACACTTGCCCTAGCTTCCCTATCTGCCACCTCATTACCCTCGACCCTGACATGTGCTGGTACCCAAAGAAAACTCTGCGTTTATTATTTAATAGACAAGTCTACATCCACTACTGACCCTAGCCATTGAGGGATAGGTGGCCAGCATACTACCTCTACCCCACTTAATCCCATCTCCTCTAACTGAAGAACTACTATTTGAATATATAACTGTGCCTATTAATCCTATTACCACCCTTTTCAAACTCCCAGCACTGCTCTAGCTGAGAAAATGATGGAGGAGCTGTAGCTAATCATTTTAACGTTGCCCAATTATTTATTGCTAATTTTGTATGCTGCAGTCTCAGTGGAGCCTCCCCTGCCCCCAATAGCAGAATAACCCCAGTACATAGCTTCAGAGCCCTGACCTGAACATCATCCAACTTAGCCAGCACAGACTTGGCTGCTGAGCCATATACCAAACACCCATAATCCAATAATTGCTCTTATCATGGTCTTATAACTCATCATCAACAAGAACACCCAGACAACCATCTCATAATATTTATGACCTTCTCACACTTAGTTATACTTTACACTTTTCCTATGTGTGCTCTGTATGTCAATTTTTCATCCAACGATACTCCTAAAAACTTAGGACCATAACTCTTTTTAGAGGTTGTCCATATACTGAAAGCCCCTGATTGTTTGTTTTCTTTTCAAAAAGCGCATATTTTGTCTTTGATACAGTCAGCCCAACCCTGCACCTTATCCAAGGCACTCTGCTTCATCAAATACCCCAAGTTATGGCCTCTCTGCCATTCTGCTAACAGTCAGCAGAATGGAATCTGCAAAAACAGATCCACCAAAGCCATCTTCCACTTTATCTATATCGTTCATCATTATATTAAACGGGATAAGACTGACCCTGCAGGGTCCCATTATTTATGCTTACAGTGCCTGAATGACCCAGCAAAAAACAAACTTTATAGGGACTGCTGAAACAGATCTCAGTCATGACAGCAAAAGTTAGTCACATAATCACTTCCTCTTAAGTGATTGTGTCTACAAAATAAAAGCGTGGGAATGTCTTTGCAGCAGTACTTTATGTTGTGTTTAATTGAGAGCTTTTACTAAAGTTTTGACACACCTCTGAAAAAGCCATCAGAAAACGGGAGATTGGATTGGGGACACGAAAATAAGCATCCATAGGATGATGTGGAACAATCGCGGGAGAACGCGCTCCTGCACATGCTTAATTGTGAACATGTAAAACGTTCTCTTCACAATCTATTTGTAGAAAAGGGAGAAAAATAATACTAGCAGCAAGTGAGAATTGAACACACAACCATTTGAACAGGATTCCTGAGCACTACTGACTGAGCTAAAGAAGCACATATTGAATCACAGATTATAAATGATAAATTGACTATGTTCTGGCCCGCCATCTAATGACTTGAAAAAAAAAAAATTGCCCCAATGCTAGACTTATTTGCCAACCCCTGCTCTAGCCTATACACAAGTCTATCTGTAACCATTCTTTCCACTACCTTAAAATAACTGCTGTAAAGGCAATTGGTCTGTAAGAGCCAGCTTCCTTCCCAGGTTTTCCCCCTCTTTGCCCACAGTACTAATGCTATGTGCTCCCTGAAAAGTCTTGACCAACAGGTCAGCTGTCTCCCTGTTGCTTACAGCCTCTTTATCTCAAGAGGAATATTCTGACTGTTAATCCCAACCATTCAATGAATAATGCCCCAAACACTCTTAACAGTTGTTTCTGTCCATCTCTACATTTACTCTCCTGTACTTGATTGCCTTTCTTATAGACACTGCACTGGGTTGCTGCTTCCCCTTCTCTCTTAGCTCCATCTCAAAAAACTTTAATTTGAGTAGCCTCATCACCCTTTGCCCACCCACTGCCCCTTACCAGCTCAGCCATGGAAATCTCAAGTCAGACCCCATAAATCATCCCTTTTATACAAGCTTTGGCCAACTGAAACGCAGACTTACAAAATACAATCAGCTTCCCATCGGCCAAATTCCGAGCATTCAGGATTTCACTCAGCTTCCTTCCTCAGTGCCCCAGCAAGCTGAATTGGGTTGAAATAACTAAACCCAAATTGCCCTTCCTTCAACTTAAAGATCAATTTATATTCTTCTGGCTGGCTGTTGTCCATTCTTATTACATTTGTCTCTCCCTGTTGAGCTCTACCTCCTTCTAACTCTGGATAAGCAATAGTTTAATTTCTCCTTTCCCTGCTCTCCCCCCACCTTCTTCCTCATCCTGCAAGCAGGAGCAATAACTTAATTATTTGTTTTGCTTGGTATTTCGATAGCTAATATTAGCAACAATTGCTAAAAAAAACAGGCTGCTTCTCAATCAGCTGACCTGACACTCTGCCCAACCCTTCCCGAGTCAGATCTGATACATCACAACCTCACTGGAGTTTCATACCGGAGTGGAGAGAGATCAAGTGTATCTCTCCCATGTTTCATGTTTGATTTGTTTTCCCATTCACCATCTAGTAAAAAAATATGTGTTCATTGTGGATCTGAGCAAAACAAGGAGCACAAACAACTAGAAAGATTTTTTATATCTGTTATATCCCCCATTAACTTTTATTTTAATGGATGCAATTAAAGTTGGAGAAAGTCGAAGAGTCTGTCAGCAAGAAACACATCATTTATCATTATTTTCATTCAGTCGTGTGAGGCGTGAGTATCGGTTTTGATATGAGTTAGATCTACATTATTTTAATTTCCCCTGAAACATTTAGCCTAATAAATCATTCCAGTGATCAAAAGACACCATGATCATATTCAATAGGCCTAATGAGTTCACAATCGAAATATCAATAAATATAGATGCAAATAATGAATAAATCATATTAAGGCATTCTGTCAGTAGACAAGACCCTGTGCCTCTGAGCAGGAAACAGGGTTTAATACAATGCTTCATGTGCAGGTGTTAAACGGGTAACAGCTACAGAGAGAAAACATGCAGCTCTGGCAGTGATAAATGTGTGCGTTTATTAGTATCAGCACAGTGTACCGACACAAACTCCATCAGTGACTGACAGCTGATCCAGCTGTGGTCAGAAGTGCTTGTCAGCATTGATTCTTTTTCATTTAAGCTACGTAACTTACGTAGGTTATGTTACTTAACGTAACTTCTGTAACTAATATGCTTATTTTATCCCAAACCATAATTTTCCTAAACCAAACAAAGTAGTTATGTTGCCTAGCCAAACTGCAACCATTTCACAACACTCACTACTCTAACCTGACATTATATTGCTAACTTCACCGCGGAGACAAAACCAAAACAGCACTAAAGGGGTACCCAGGGCCTTTAAAATCGATGCTTAAGTGGTCTTGACCAAGTTTCCATATGTGAAGTCAGAATGTGTTTTGGTTTAACAAACACCTGCACATGAATAACAACTTTGTGCTTGGCCCTGGGGGGCTCTGGTGTGGAGCACTAGAGTGGAGGAGGTGTGACCACTAATGCTAACTGAATGGGGTCTGTTTGTGAGGACGTCCAATATCCAGTTGCAGATTGTGATTTATCCAGTCTAGTAAAGTAACGGAGTAACATAACTACTTTTATCACTCAGTAATAACTAAAGTAATATTATTACTTCTTTGAGGAGTAATAAGTAACAAATTTATTACAATTTCTGAGTAACTTGCCCAACACTGTTAATGACAGCAGCTCTGCTTTGTGATCATATAGATCGACATTTAAACCGATGTATGAGAGGTGACTACATGTTGTCTTCTACTGTCTCACAGTCGACCCTCACTGAGCAACTTAGATCTTATAAAGTCTCAGTTTTCCAAAAGATTTATTTGCTTTTAGAGAAGCTCTGTTTTGTTGAGAGAAAGTCTTGAAACAGTGAGAAAAAGATGTTTAGAGTGTTTAATTTGGACCAGCTCTACACTGGGACAGAGTTGAATCAAGAATGAATAAGAGAGAGAAGTAAAGACCCCGCCCTCTTTCACAGCGCCACACAGCTGACCAGTCACTGCAGAGAATCAGTATGATGTAAGATTGTATTGTTGTTATGAATAGTTACAAAAGCTGATAAGAGTTTCAGACCCAGAAAGACGACCCGACCAGCACTTTGTTTGAAGCAGACTGAGGCTTTGAGCCCACGTTAAAGCCCATTAATTTTCTACAAAGGTTTCAGTACCAAAGATAAACTGTCAAACATTTACATGATCAGGAATAATAATAACATGGTAATGTAAGCAGCAGGAAAGCAAACACAGGAGGCAGCGTGGTGACTCAGAGGAGGCTGTATATATTCCACACACAAACACACTGAACTATATCATAGTAATATTACAATGTTAGTGTAACTGTGTAGTTCATATAAAGACCCAATGTCATCTGTCACGTGACAGCTCTTGGGTCTTATCTTAAACACGGTGTGGAGGCCTACATATCAGCTTAGGCAGGCTTTACCACCCGAGCTGAAATCTTACAGACTGGAAAACGTTGGTACTGCACTGAATGAAACCATTTAGACCAGCAACAAAACAAGCTGACTGAGAATCAGATTGAGCTAAAGACAGTCAGAAGCTGTGACTTCTTGTCACAACAGGATGTACAGAAAGCTAGCACTGGATTACAAGTTCTGCAGTTATAAGGAGTGTCCTTTTACTCTGATGTATGGGTGCTTATTTGTTATGGACATCAGAGATAATGAAATCGGAAAGTGTACTTGAATCACACTGAATCTAAAATGATGTGTATGATGTCTGCGTGTTCATCTTTGACTCTGAGGAGCTGTGAGTCGCTGCTGCAGCCCTGAGCGCTCAGATCAGCAGCCAAACTACAATACCTAACTACCTGCATGCACCTGTCCCTCTCAGCTTAAACAGTATCTTTGACTCTCTTCTCTCCATCTACACCCCCTTCAACTCCCCCACTGAGTCCCCACACCCTAACTGTGTGTTTGTCAACCTGGACATGGGAGTGACCCACGTTTGCTCTGTGGATGGTTTTACCTGCCTGTCAGGTGTCAGGTGGTGGGTTTCATATTCATTTTCTCTGCTTTTTTTTTTCGTGCCGTCCATCCAAATGATGAAGGAAAGGTTATTTTTCAGAAACAAAGTGTGAATAATTCAAACTGGTGTTCTGAACATTATTCTGTAGGATGGTTCAGTTGTGGAGCAGAGTCCAGTTTTTCTGTGTTCAGAACAAATTGAAATGGGGAAAACAACGTCTGTATTTTTGTTTCTCTGTTTGTTCCTCTTCCTCAGGTTGTTGCCTCGCTGAAATTGCCACCAGTCTGTGGGCTATTGCCCTGCTGTGTAGCTGTTCATGTTATTGTGTCCACCCACTTTCTAGCTCAGAGTATCTAATAAATATGACATTATCAGTGGACATGGTGGAGGGGTCAGAAGGTATCAGAAGATCTTAAAGCCTTTGAGCAGGGTGAGCGTGGCGGCCCTCCGTTTGCTCTGAGCTCTGGACGTCTTCACGGTGACCAGCTTGGCGGTGGCGGGGGCCGGCAGCTCCTTGTAGCAGGGGGTGGTGAACGACGGGACGCCGAGCAGCGCTTTGTCCTCGCTGATGTAGACGGCCGGTACCAGACGGCTGCGCTCTCCGCCCCGCCTCGCCCTCCTCACCGCCTCGTAGAAGACATGCTGCACGGAGCGGAAGTCCAGACAGGCCGACACCTCGAAGAACAAACAGCCAAAACGAGACGCCAGGGCCTCGGCGTCACACTGACTCACCTGCCTGAGAGGAAACCAGCTGTTACAAAAACTACTGTCCTGCTGTACTGTGTATTCCTCTGTCATACAGGTGCCTGACTGAGGACAGTCACACTGATAAAGCTTTCTCTTTATACTTCTGCGTACATTTGATACAGTTTGCTTAAACAGTTAGCCTACATTCATTAGGCTATGTTTTCATTTGCTTTTTGTTTGAAGATTATAAGACAGCCGCTACACAGCACGCAAAGAAGAACACCTGTTGGTTTAGACAGTGTTTTTATATTATATTATTGTAACTGTACTAACGGGATTGGCAGTGTTCTCCTGTCCTTCAGACCTGTGGGTAAGAAGCTGCTACAATTTCTTCTTCAATAATCTTCTTTAATCGACACCAAGATGCACACCAGCTGGCTACATTGGCTACAGCTCTGTAGCAAGTCACTGTCTTCAGACTCCCGTAACCTTGGCAGGTTGGAACCAAAATACTCTGAACCAACAACTTATAACAACTACTAAACCTAATTCTGCAAGTCCAACTAATATTATATTACACCTACTGTAACACAAATCCGCCTATAGCCTACTGCGCAGTTTTATAAGCAACATATATTATTATAATGAACTTAAGTAACCCAAATCTATAATGTATACAGTAACTAAGGTTACATTATTAGCCTATACATTTATATTTTTCACACAGTAAATGTTAGCATGCTAACATGCTAAACTGCCATGGTGAATACTGTGAGGCCTATGTCACTGCTAAACATTAGCATGTTAGCATTGTCACTTTCTATGACATCTTTTTTCATGTCCAATGGCAACAATTTTCCAATCCTTGCTTTCTGTAATATCTGTGCATTGCACCTACAGTAAGGTTGAGGTTGTGGGGAGATTGTGATGATGACAAATGAGCTATGTTAAAGGGATGGTTAGAGTAAGGCCATTAAAACAACAGGTTATGGTGTGGGATGGAGTGCGGTTAATAAATTGCAGCTTTGTGATGGGCAATAAAATGTGATCTCCACACCCTGACTTTCCATCTCACTGCATAAAACCTATTGGACCTAATGGAGGAAGTGCAGAATTGACTGATATGGAGGAAGGCCTTTATCCTACTGGGCTGCTTTGTTACTGTGCACATGTTAGCATGCTGTTGGGCCAAAATGTCACTCTGCCACAGCTCTATGACGTCCTGTAAATGAAAGATTTTACAAAGGATTTGTTGGACAAAGGAGCTTAATGCAGTCTGAGTATTTTACCAACTCAGAACCAGATCCAAATTGGACCAGCTGTCAGAATGATCTCAAAGCTTTGCCGTGATAGGTCCAGCCTCACAGAGCATCTAGTGTGACTGTTTAAATTCTCCACATTGTTAACTGCCTACCACAAACCACTACAACAGGAAGAAGCGGTCACTTTCACTAAAACTTTCTGTAGCCCGCTGAGTTCAGAAATACAGAAGACTTTTTCAGTCTGTATCTGTATCCTGAGGCACAGCACACATACTGATGGACTGGATGAAAGTTAGAGGAGGAGGTCCAAACGGTCTGAGGGGTTTGGAGTTTATAATGTTTTTATTTTTATTTCCCCCATCCACCCACACGCACACACACGGATACCAGCCTGTATCTGTCCATGTCCAGCTTGCTCCCCAGCAGGATGATGGGCGTTTGTGGCTTGAAGGTTTTGTTGTGCAGGGCGAGCGTCTGCAGGTATAGCTGGCAGCCTTTAAAGCTCTCCATGTTGTCGATGCTGTAGACCACAAGGAAGGCACTGGCCCATGTCAGATAGCGCTCGCTGTTCACTGGACCCTCCTTCAATAGCACACACACACACTGCACATTCATGTTTTCATCTATAATTATTATATTGTATATATTATATTCAATATCCAGTACTTTCAGATAAAAAGTAAATAAAAAATGTTTTCCACTGTGTCATAAAGAACTATACCACTGTTCATTCTGCAAATCACTGTGCACTAAGGCCAAGTTATTTGAATATGAATATATTATTGGAATATATTTTAGTGTTATTATATATTATTTTTGTGTTATTGTCCTATCCAGAGTGGCAGTTGTGTGGCAATGTGCCAATTATTTCATTTCTGAAAAGCTGAATGTCTTTATTTATGTGCATGTATCATTTTGGATTGGATTGTAGTGTGGTGAACAGTTCCTGTGTTCCACCAGCAGGTGTCAGGCCAGACTCAGAAATGGGTCTGAGGTGGGTTTGTACTTTTACTTTGATGTACAAGAAAATAATGAATTTTATTTTATAGGGACACTTTTCCTGTGACAGGCAGTATTGTAATGCGGTGCAGACTTATATTAATACTTAATAATATAACTGTAACCTGAGGTGTTTGACAAGTCTCTTCAGGCTGATTATCACAACTTTCCTTTGTCTTATATAATATTAAACTGAGTATCTTTGGACTGTAGATGTCACGTTGGACTCCTGGAAATTAAATTGGAGTATTTTCACTATTTTCTGATGTTTTATAAATAAAATTTCATGTGGTAAAATCATGGGTAGATTATTCAATATGAAAGTAATTATGAGGCTAAATACGCAGCAGAGGCCCTTCAGCCTTCATTATGAAACTTTCCACGTCCACAGTAGCGACTGTTTTATCTTCTCCTGTACTCTCAGTCACAGCCTAATACTCTTGTATTGACCTTGAGTTCAGTCTGGGTCAGGAACTTTTTTAATGGGGGGGAGGTAGTTTAATGAGTGGAGTATTATTAGCACACCAATGTTTTATAATTATATTATTAGTAATAGTAGTAGTAGTATTGTGTTTGTTTTCGACGATAAAGTATATTTAAGTCTACATATTACAACATACATACATACAATATTACATATTAAAATGATAACGCGACACAGAGAGACTAGACATGGAAGGCGAGTCAGCAGCTGAACATAATGTGAGTATACACTGACAGCCAACACAGCAGTGTGTTCATACCTGGTCACAGGTGTCCATCACTCTCACTGTGACTGGCTGCTGGTCCACAATCTCTTCTGTTGAATAGATGTCCTCTGTATGGCAGCCAAAGACACAGAGAGACATTCTCACAGATACATCTCAATGTTTTCTACAGTGGTGGCAGAAGTTGGGAGGGGGGCATGGGAGGGTCAACCCAGGGTGCTGGGTTTGAATCCAGCACGGACCCCTACTGAAGGTGCCCCTGTGCAAGGCCCTGAACTCCTAACTGATCACCGGGAGCTGTAACAGACAGTACACATCTTGTGTCCAGCAGTTAAACTTTACAAAAGCTTATTAAAATGACACCATGTGAGAGGTTTAGAGGGGAAATGTCTCTTTGGTGGAACTGACAATAACTCTAACTAATCTGAAACACAGTAACGGGCTCAAACTAGACTAAGACTAAGACAAGCCAAAAAGGTCGGAACTATTTCATCTTTAATGATGTTGGTTTCCTGAACTTATCATTTGTGTTTTTATGTAGTCTTACGCTGTAACCCCAGTAACTACATGTATCAGATGAATGTAGTGAAGTAAAAAGTACAATAGTTTTTCTCAAATATAGTGGAGTAGAAATGTAAAGTAGCATGAAATGAAAATACTCAAGTAAAGTACAATACTTGAGTAAATGCACTTTCCACCACTGAATGTCTCTGTATTATTGGTATCAAATTGAAAGAAGAGCGATCTCACCTAGATAGGGGTCATATTCACTGATGAAGCGCTTTGTGAGGAATTTGACAGTCAGTGCTGTAAAACAGGGAGAAACAGAGAACACAGAGTGGGTGACTGGTGAGCCTCGGGGGACCCTCAGGGGTCAGCGGCGGCCCTGAGAAAGCAACAGCTACATAAACATTAACAGTTAACATTAGCATGAAACTCATAAAGCACACATATATCAGGAAGGTCAGAGGGAGTTATGGAACAACAACATCTGAATAAAGTGAATATTCAACTGTTCATTTGTCAGTTTAGACTGTTATTAGCTTTAAAGCTCAAATGAATCAAGAAACAGCATACAGTTAAACGAAGAAGCTACATATGCTTAGGAAACTGGGCTGAAATTTTTTTAATGAAACAGGAATAAGTCATATTATCATTTTCCTGGTAGGCCTATGTTAATGCAGTCAGCTGCAGGAAATTAGCACAACATCGTCAACAGGGCAGAATTACAGTAATTTAGCTACTACTTGTTAGGAGCTAGTGATTGAGCTGACTGGTTCAGTAAACTAGTAAACTACATTAAAAAGCAACCAAGACAGACAGCTCAAGAAGAAATTGAAAGAATTGAAAGATAAAGAATTGAATTTAAATATCCAAGTTAAAGTGGGACCTGATTTCCCGGAGCCCATCACACCGAGCAGCACCAGGTTACAGTCGGCTGGACTTCTGTCAGGAGCTGCTACTGCTGCCGCTGAGTTACCCTGCTTCACTTTCCCGAACATCGACGACATGATTATCTTTCAACAAACTTATTTCTGACAAAGTCTGTCTGCGGTCTTGTTTGATAATGCCGAAGTAGATAAAAATACATGTCCGTACAGGCAGGCTGTAGTTGAAAAGTGCATGTCTTTTATTCCTGCAGATGAGCGTCAGAAAAAGTAAAAGAACATTTCCTCCTCAGATCCGAGTGGACTCATTCGTTTCCCAAACATTATAGTCCAGAAACTGTGCTGTGCTGTGATTCTTCTGCTCCCATGAGAGGGGAAAACAGTCTCGTGTGCAACTGATGCACTGACCTCTCCATTTTAGGAAAAGGACTTCAAACCAAGCTTGTAAAACCTGAACTGTAGGGAAACACCAGCTAATCCGCTGAACTGAAACTATGTACACACAAGGCATTCATACAGCTCTTATTTCATTCACCAAAGGCCTCAGGAGCTCCCCTTGTTTTGATATATTCATAATTATGCTTGTTTCCCTCTGTTTATCTTTCACATTCTATCCCAAAAAAGTTTTAAAAGTCTGACACTGTTAGCCCCACCCAAGACAAAATCAAGACAACTGACAACTGACAACTTGTGCCCTGTTTCTTTAGCCTATACTAGTGATCACAATAGTATCTTATGGCTCACTCCCATCATCAGCTCCAGAAAGAACCATGTATGTTCAACACTTTGTGTTCCGAGCACTAGTGGAAAGCTTTTGTGAAATATTTTACTCCTGCAAAAGTATTAAACTTACTAACAAGAGTACTGCATGTCCTGCTCAGATAGTGGCATGCACAATATGTGACCCAGGGGAACAACCTATTGTTTTGGTCCGACTGTTCCTCCTGCTCAAGGGCAAATCTTCAGCTGTTCCACAACTGTCAGCCACAAACAAAGAGCAACACAAATTATCAGCACTTCACAGCACCCTGCCATTATCCGGATCCTCTTTCTCCTCTGGCTGCATGTCATCATAATGTACTTGAACTGTGTCACACGTCCGCCTGCTATGTATAGTCTGATCTCAGAGAGTAGCCTGTAAGCTAGCATCTGATCCAGACAGGAGGCTTTCAGTCTCACTGGCAGTACGCGGGAAAACACCACGGATGTAGCGTTTTGATGTGGATCAAACACTTGTTGTTGTGAGTGTGCAGTTCAGCCGGGATGTCATGAAAGGGAAGTGATGGAGTCCAGCAGCTGTCCACGCGCCAAGCCAGCGGACAGCCTGAGGGTCAGCATTCACCACAGCTCTTTTGTTGTGGACAAAACCCTTCTGGCTCAGAACTGTGAGTACTTCAGAGCATTGTTCCAGTCAGGAATGAGAGAGTGTGAACAGGAAGAGATCCACCTGCGATGTGTGGGGGTTCTGGGGTTTGTGGTCATGCTGCGGGTCCTGGCTGGGGCGCGACCCTTGTTGAACAGCGATCAGATTGTGGAAGCCATCGAGTGTACTGCTTTTCTGCAGGTGCAGGCTCTCACCAAGCACTTGATCAATATCATCAATTCTGAAAACTGCCTGCTCATGTACCACACCGCTGCCACCTACGGTGTCTGGGAGCTGTCCCACAGCTCCGCCTTATTCATCAGAGATGCGTACTCTGACCTGAAGGAGGATCTTCACACCTTGCCCAACAAACTGGTAGAGTACGTTGAGTCTCTTCTCCCGAGTAGCTACATGGCAGTGTGCAGCCACTCGCCCTCCAATGAGCGGCTGCAGGATCTCCAGAGGACCGTCTGCTACCTGGACGAAGACACCGGAGAGTGGAAGGTCCTGACACATCTGCCTGTGAGCACGAGCACCACCATGGCAGGCGTGGCCGTCCTGGACAACAAACTTTTCATCATCGGAGGAGTGCACGATATAAGCAAGAAGGTAGTGGAGACTGGTTTCTGTTACAACCCTGCAGCTAACACATGGTCCACCATCTGTGGCCCCCAGCAGCTACGCTATAACTTTACTCTGATAGGTCATGAGGGCTGCCTCTACGCCCTGGGAGGGGAGTACAACATGAAGGCCCTGTCATCTGTGGAGAGATACAGGGTGTCTAATGGGAGCTGGAGTTTTGTCTCCCCCCTCCCTTGCCCTGCAGCCTCAGTGGTGTCATCTGTAGCCACAAACAGGATCTTTATCTGTCTCTGGAAAGGTAAGGGGGCCACAGATATACACGAGTACGTACCTGAACAGGACCAGTGGGTTCTGGTCACCACGCTCGTCCGCCAACACAGTTATGGTCTTTATATGGTGGCCCATAAGGATAATCTGTATGTGATGCGCAACGGACCCTGTGATGACTTCTTACTGTGTGTGATGGACTGCTACAACCTGAGCTCAGGCCAGTGGACGGCCATGACGGGCCAGTACGGGAACAGTAAAGGCTCGCTGTTCACTGCTGTGGTCAGAGGAGACTCTGTGTTCACACTCAGCCGACAGGTGACCACAGAGTACACCATAGAGGATTACAGATGGAGACGTAAGCGTGAGATGAAAGGTTTTGGCAGGATTGGATCCATATATACATTTCTGATGAGGCTGCCTAAAGCCACTGTCTCCCTCATGGAAAACTCTCTGGGTCGGACTCAGGACCCAAACCTCAGAGACCTCGGTGACGGTTCCAGATTCTCCCCACAATGCTCTGATAACCTGTAAGTGCTGCGGAAAGATCATTGTGCTTTATCATCACGTGCGTCTTATATTCATTATTTTGGATGTGTGGTTCGTAAAAAGTCCAAAATGGCAAGAAACATCTGACAGATTTGAAACGGACAGATGTGTTTGGAAGAAGGGAAAAAAGATGAAGAATACAATGATAACCCAAACTGTCTGTTGTAAACATCCTCCACAATTTACAGATCCACTTCCTGCATCACCTCTGAAAATAACATGATAAACCGGAATTATCATTTGATAATCACCGTTCTGTTAAAAAAATAGAAGACACTGCCACAGTGTAGTTTCATACCACATCTTTAATAAATCGGTCACAATTACAACTAGTCAGATTACTTCAAACTGTTACTCAGATAACACGAGTTTAGTCAGTGCAGTTTTCATAACCAAAGAAAGCATGAATGTAATAAACCCTGTCAGCCAAGTCATGAGTGAAGCATCATCATCATCATTCTTTATAATTGCAATATTTCAACAATATACTCTTGAAGGCCACCGTCCATCTTTAACTAGAATAATGTGTGTCGAGTCGTTCTCTCTGCGCCTTTATCAACAGGAATTTCATGGTTTTCTGGAGTAAATAACAGATTTTAGGTTGCAGTTGAGTTATGTAAAGTATGTGTGTGTTGATCTGCCGTCACGCCACGCGCATCATCAGCTCCTCCAGCGCCCGTTCTCGGTGGTTTTCATGGACCAGCAGCACTTCTTTGATGGCGCTCTGCTGGAAGCCCATCTCATTGAACTGACTCAGCAGGTGAAGGAACTCCTCCGCCTCAAGACGAAGACATTGTTATGTTGTTGTTTTTTTACACAATTGTTGAAATAAAACTGACTCCATTTTAAAGGAAATTGTGGCCTTGTTGTCTCTAAGAAGATTAAAGACTATGTGATGTTGTAATCTCTCTGCATGTCTTACCTTTGTTTCGCAGTTTTGAAACATCTCCAGAGCCTCTTCTACCTGGGCCATATCATAACCCAGCTGACACAGATGGTCACACGCAACCAGGTAACTCAAGATCTGCAAACACATACACAAATATTCATTGTAGGACATATTGGGTCAAAGACCAAATGGAAAAGAGCATTCAAAAAAAGTTGGACTTCTGTTACCAATCAGTTTGTCGACATAAAAGGTAATAATCCGACTTGTTAAAGCTGCGGCATGCATTCAGGCTCAATCAAATGAATGGCCGTGCTTCTAACAGTCCTGCGACAGCCGCAGATACCGGACCTTTTTTTTAATTTGTTGCAGTCGAAATGTAAAGAGAATTTCAACAAATTTAACAAACTATATTGAAATAAATAAAAAATAAACTGCCTACCCCAGCTTTAAGGCTAATAATATCTCTGGTTTGGACTGCTACCCATCAAGCAGTGGTAGAGAATCCTTTACTTTAGTTAAACCACACAGTAAAAATAATGAGAAATGTCCATCATCACAACTCCCCAGAGCCCCCTGAGGTGACACCTTCAGATTGTTTGTTTAGTCCAACCAATAGTCCAAACCTTAAAATGACTACACATGAGGGAAAGCAAGGAAATCTTTCAAATTTGAGAAAGTGTAATCATGAAATATTTGGCATTTTTGCATGAAAAATGACTTAATCCATCATCAAAATAATTGCCTAGTTAATTTTCTATCAATTGTCTCATTGTTTAATTGACTAATAGTCTAAGCTCTTATTGCGTATACTGTTAGGTACTTTAATTTTTAACAAAGCATATTTTTTAAGCTCCTAATGTCTTCATTTTGGAAAGTAACTCTAGCTGTCAGATAAATGTAGTAAAGTAAAAGGATGACATGTAGTGGAACAGAAGTAGAAAGTACAATTAAAAGACCGTAAATACCTGAAATTTGTCTTTAAGTACAGTACTCAGCTAAATGTGCTTAGTTACATACCACCATCGTCATCTGGTTAAAGCTCATGATTATCTTTTATGTCACATCGTGGGTCTATTCTAAAAGTCTAAACCTGTTGATGTTTATCTCCGTAGGATTAGAGCCTTACTATCTTTATCTTTTCACACTAATCCACCGTCTGCATGTGACTCCAATCAGCGATGAGCCTTAATCACAAAGTGTGGAGAAACCAACTACAGACTCATGATGATATAAGCAGGACACCACAGGCATACTGTTGCACGGAAAAAGGCAGTGAAGGCATCACAGGACAGCACACAGCCAGACAATTGATTTCAGCTCAGGGGCTGAGCAGAGGCCGAGGTTGTCTCTCAGACATCCGTGCAGTGAAATGCAATCTGTGTGAGAGCAGCGCGACCTCACCAGAATGAGACACAAGAATACGCTCATTAAGACGTTAGCTCTCCCCAGCTGATGACTTCTTATTAAAGTGATTTATCAGCTCCCAGATCAGCTCTTGTTGACTGATAAGGAGGGAAAGGCACAGAGAGACAGACGGGCTAACAGGGGCTGGTCTGGAATCAGACTATAAACGCTCCACATATCAGCGCTGCAGGATTATTCATGTACACGTTGCATGAATATTTCTCTTTATGTCACATGCATGTAACATGTCATTTACTGTGTGTGGAGGAAATGCTTGTGTAACTTTAAAGCTACACAAATGCTAAAGCTTAAAAAAATAAGCTAATTTATCAAGAGCTTGAAATTTGTCTGAATTGTAACAAGCAAATATGAATATGTATCAGCCAGTGTACCCTTCCATGTCTCCTAAAGTCCACTTTCTCCTATCTTTCTCATGTCAAAAATGGTGCTTCCTGCACATGCCTTTTTTCCCATCAACCCTGTACTGTGGCTTGTGACGCAGCAGGCCATGTAATGGGAAAACACGTAACACGCCGTGGAAACTCTGAGGCCTATTTTTACACTGGCTTAGAGTGGGGTAGTATACTGTATTTAGAGTTCATTACCTCCTCCAGCTGGCTAGTTGGTACATATTTTCTGCTTGTGTGGAGACAATATAAAGAAGATATATATATATATTTCTTTTTTTAATTTTTTTATTGTAATTACAAAAAGAATTAATGAAGATGTTACATGTTTCAATGCAGAAACATCAGCCTCACTGTTCTGTGTTACTCTGTGATTTGAATCTTGACTTCATGTTGAGGTCACAGAACTACCTGTTTCTGTCAGTTTTTATAGTCTGGTCATTTGCCATTGCCAAATCTGGACATCTGGAAGAGAGACAGCTAACACTAGCTACACCTGTTTCAGCTTGTTTGCTACTATTGGCTTCTTACTGAGTGTGTGGAATTAAGCTCACAGCTGTTTTCAGCTGCTTCCAGTCTTTGAGCTCCGCTTGGCTGAGTGGGCGTTCTGACTGCGTCAAATTTGCACATGGCACACAGTTTGACCTTCTAAAGTGTACAACGTTTTTGGTAGTATTACAATTATAAGCTCATATACTTTGATTTAAGGTTCAAACTCTGGAATGGTAAAAATGATATACAGCTCTTTCTGAATGAAATAGGTCCAATTTTAATTAAGGCTAGATCAACAAATCAGCCAGGCTCATATATTGGCCAATATAATACATATATACAGCATTAATCAGTATCAGTGTATATGTCCGCTGTTCAGGAATAGTAAATATCAGAACAAATATGTTGTCATTTAGAAACAGAGTCTCCATTATAGATAGCATTGACAAGTAGATTTTTAAACTGTAAAATGTGCTGCTCACTGTGTATCCGGGTCCCAATTTATTCAGTTCACTTCAATTTGTTGTCATTATATCAGTCCAGTATAATAAACATAGGAACATTGTGCAAACACTGACACAGTAAGAGCTGCACATTTAAGACAGTTTAGACATAAAAATACCAAACCACGATATATAGTTATTGGATGGATTATTTAAACTCCCACATGCTGATATCAATATCGGCCTCAAAAGTCAGTGTTCAGTGTGTAGTGCACAGCTACAGTCCAGGCTCAGAGCCAGCCAACATCTGCTGTCAGACCTGTAATAATCATGAGCTGATCCAGAGTCAGTATGAGGGGCAGACAGTATAGAAAAGTCAGAGGTCTTATCTGTTTTATGTGACACTAATTTACCTGATCTGGGGTCTGCTGGCCTGCCTTCTGCAGGGCAATGATGGCAGTTCGGAGGGGGTAACCCCGGGCAGTGATGGCCCCCAGCAGCTCTCTCTCCTCTGCGCTCAGAGCTGACAGGAGCTCTGCTGACGAGTCCAAACTAGAAGACAGGAGACCCAGGCAGGGTGAGGTCGCAGAGGGGGTTCTACAGGGGTCTGGGCTGAGAGACTATTAAGAAACAAGAGACTGTAATTAGTGTGTGTGTTTACACAGACCAAGAGTGCAGCACTACTCAGTCTGCCTGACTGAATCTGATTTTAAGGTTCTTTCTGTTGACAGCAGGTTTGACCTGAGATGCAGAGAAAGACATGTTCACAGGACTTCCACTTGCTAATCCTGACGAACCTTTTATAACCTGGCTGGATTCAGGAAGCAGACTTTACACAGTCTATGTTTAGAGTGCAGATCCCTGAAAACGTTTTGGGAATGTGAACTTGAAAAAAAAACAGATGGTTAGGATTAATTTCCTCTTCCAGCTAACAGTGTTGACATTCCTACACAGAATTAAAGGACACTTAACGACTGACTTATTGCCAACTTGTATAAACAGTCTAAAATGAATTCTGCTGTTTTGGGCATTGAGGGTATGTGTGATACTATTGTGAACCCTGTCTATAAATGTGTGGAGATTTATAGTAGGGCTCATGTCAGGAAAAGGTAATGCCCTGAGCTTTAGGCTGTATTCATCATCCTGCCGACCACAGTGAGGGCTGTCTGTACTGCAGAGCATTAGCTTTCCCTCAGCCACGCTGTAAACTCTCACTCAGTTCACATGGACAACGTAGCGTAATAAGGCTTTCATAGTTAAGGTAAAGTGACATGTTGTGAATAAAAAAAAATTGAAAGCACAAAGTGAAAGATGCATTTTGGCTATTCTCTATAAAAAGCAATTTAAAAAAGCTAATAAAAAGCCATCATCAGTGTTCCGCCTCTTTTACTCCCCACACAGACTGTTTATCTGCATGACGCAACCAAAGCCCGCTCAAACGTAATTGGTCAATACTGCTCAGACTACAAGATACAGACAGCACTGTTTATAGGGATGACATCTTACAACATATTACGATGTGGTATCTATAAATGAACATTGTGTGCTTCATGTGATATGAAATGAAACAATCTGTGAGTATAAGTGCCTGTCTGCCAGTATTAAAGCTCCTCTTTTTAATATTTTAATATTAAAAATGGATGGAATTGCTAAGTGTAATGTGAACGGCATCGTTCGTAGTGACAAACACATGGAGAGAATTATCAACTATCAACTTTAATGTTTAGGTTCATTCATTCCACTTTCATGGCATCGTTTTCAGCAGCAGCTGTTTTCCACACACACAAACAAACACACGTTTACTATTTTATTAATTTTATTTTTTATATATTATTTTATTTGTATTTATTAATTTTTTTAATACACACACAAACTATTTATGTTTTATTTTTTTATTTTATTTATTTGACGAACCATTTGAAGTAATTTCACAACACACATACACTTACTGTTTTATTTTTTGTATTTATTTATTTTAATTATTTATTTATTTTTAACACACACTTTTCCTGTTTTATTAACTTTATTTAGTGAACTGTTTGAAATTAATTGTTCTTTTGCATTTAAAGTTTTGGCAATATTGTTGTTTGACATTCATGCCAATAAAGCTGAATTTAATTAAATTATTTTCAGAGAAAAGGCTGGGAATAGCCACTGTACACTACTCAGCAGCAAACAGCAGACAGACACAGTTAGAGACCAGAGAACATAGTGGAGCAGTTAGCAGCTAAAGAGTCAGAGAGTTCCCTCAGGAGCTGGTGGAGACCAAAAACAGAGCTTAAAGAGAGAGAATATTGGACATTCATAAACAAACATAACTCCACATTAATGATCAAGTTGCTCTGTAAATGCTGGTTGTGGAAATACATCAACTTTAATTAGCATTTTTAAATAATCAGCTCAATGCCTAATTAAAATAATACACCAGAGATGTGTTTACAGCTTGTTGCCAACAGTTACAATGCAATGTCTGTGTGGGAGAATACAGCTTGAAAACCAGATGTCAGAAAATCAGATGTTTGTTCAATTGGAAACATCAGGAGCACACGCTTTTTCTTTTCATTAGCTTTCACCTTAGCACCCTTCTAGATTCGAGTGAGACTGCTATTTAAATTGATTAGGCTCCTATGAATCGAACTGGAGCTCCACTGGTCACACTATAATGTGTTCCCTTAATTTAAAATGTTTAATTCTTACCGTATGTGTTGTGCTGGGGAGCCTGTCCACTGTATTGGCTCTGGTGTTGGGGGCTCTGGTGTTGGGGGCTCTGGTGTTGGGGGTCCTGTTTGAGGACAGGCTCTTGGATTGGATGTCTGCATTGGGATCATGTTGTTTGGATGTCTCCAGCACTGAGAGGGAGCACTGTCGTAGGTTCTTCCTACGCTGGTGTGGCAGGCTGCTGAGGCAGGCCGGAGGGTTCAGGAGGTCTGGGACGAAGGCTCTCTGTGCTTTCCTCTGACCACGCTGGCAGGAAGCAGCAGAACGCTGTCCATCCGGGCAGGCTTTCACTGTCTTGGCTTTCTCTGCAGCACTCGGACCCTCATCCTCAGAGTCTGAGATGACAAACTTGGTGCGCAGGACGGTGGGGTTGAGGCTGTGGGAGCGCTGTCGAGGATTGGGCTCCCAGAAGTCAGAGCAATGGCGGCTGGCCAGGCGGCTCTCCTGCGGGCTGCTGAACATCATCCAGTATGGCGGACAAGATGGCTGCAGTCCTGATGAAGAGGAAAGTGGAGGCCGATGCTGGCTGGTGAAGCCACTCTGCAGCCCAGTTAGCACCCAGTTCTCCAGACTGAACTCATACTGTGACATGGACAAAAGACATGTGACAACTACTCTGTGCTCTCTCTTTTCTCTAGTCTGTTGGTCAAGTACTGGTCTCAAGTGAAATATCTCACCTGTTGCATGGATTACCTTGAAACCAATCCACTCTGATGATCCCTTAACTTTTCATCTTGGCTCACCACCAATATCAAATGTCCAACTCTAGCTCATGATGACATGTCTAAACAGTGATATATGCTAGCAGCTAGCGCTTTCTTAGGCTAGTCTTAGTTTAGCATGTTAGCATCAGCTATTTAGCGCTAAAGACAAAGTACAGCTAAGGCTGATGGGAATGTAATCAGTTCTACAGGTATTTGGTCATAAATCAAAGTATTGGACACATTTTGACCTGATCATGGCACTAGATGAAAAGTGAGGATCACCAAAGTTACAAAAGCTCAGAACATGAATCTCTGAACCACATTTCATTTCATTACATATCCATAAAGTAGTTGTATGGCCAGTTTGTCATGGCCTTTCCTTTGGTCGCCAAACTTTAACTTAAATTTTTGCCCCACTAGTGGTAACCCTAAAAACCCCAGACATGAGGCTAACATTCTAAAGCCACATTAGCAAACATTCAAGGCTAATAAACTCCACTAAAGTAGTGAATGCAAAGAAAGTCACACTGGCATGCGAGAAGCTAAAGTTTGCACTATGGGCAATGCTGGAGGAAAGGTCAAGGGGTCGTTAAGATCAGTGACAGGCTAATGACTAGTCGAGTCGCAATTTATGCAACTTTAACCTGCATCAATTCTTTTATTTTACTTGTTTGCAGCAGAAACAAGCTGTAAACATAACCTTGACACATCATCAGGAAGTGTACAACCTTTTTCCCTGCCCAAACAATGAGCTGAAACTCACTATTAACCACTCACCTCTGTCTCCTGCAGTATGGTTAGATAATCAGGGACAGTAATGTTGACATCTTCTATGACTTCCTGTGAGACACCCTGTGGCATCTTTAGGGGGACATCGTCCATACTGCTCAGCTCACTGGGAGACAAAAACACGCACACAGAGTTTTACTTCAGATTTGAGTCATTCTTGATACCATTCACCAACAGTGCAGGCACATGAACCCCATAAACTGAGATACACACACATGTCACTGTACAGTTTTTCTAACTGCTCATCACTTTTCATTATTTTTCAACCTGATTTTGAAAAACGTTAATGTTACAGCAGTGGTAATCAACATTGAATCAACACTGTACAAGAGTCATGTTTTCAACAAAGAAATACATTTGATCAATATTGTCTCAATGTACCTATTACCAACTTTCCTGCCAAAATATTTTAAATTGAATCATTTTAGGAGGCTGTGGGAAATCAGTCATCCTACCCAGATTCAAACCCCGGTCTACAGGGTGTTCTCAACCGTAGTGACAGATCACAAAGAAAAGAAAATAATGTACATGAGGAAAAGCTTTTGAAGGGAAAGGGAAAAAACTGCTGCAAGAATTATAAAAAGCTATCTTCAAATTACCAACGTTCTCATCCTGTTTTGGCAGAAAAAAACAAAACAATAATGCAGTAAGTAGTTGTAATAGTTAACTGTGGTAGTGCAACACCCTAGATTCTGAATGGCCATGGCATCATTATCATCATCAATCTTTGTTTCACATTTATCCTCTGACTCTTTACTAGTTAAATATATCAGTTGAAGATGGCCACAATATCCCACTGCAGCAGAGTGCATTTACACAAACAATCCTTCCACAGGAAGACTGAACAGCCATGCAGGCGAATCAAAACAGACGGTGTCTCTTATTTCGATTGTTTCTAAATCTGGCCTGCTGTAAATCTCTGTGTCATGGTAAATTTAGTAATGCTAAGATGTTAAAGCTGAGGTCGTCAACTCCTTTTCCCAGAAGCATTTCTGCTGCTCTTCCTCTGATAAAAGACCAGCCACTAAGCAACTTTCCACATCCAGTGAGATGAGTCTGCAATGAATCTTCTGTCTGGGCTCTAAAGGTCTGGACATGTAGAAGAGGACTTATTTGCTATGGGTTGGGATTTAACACGGTAGCCCAACTTATTGGATCTGATTGTCGTGGGATCGTCATCATATGTATGAATAAACAATATTTCAATATATTTCAATTTATTGATGGATAGCCCCTTGAGATGCAGCATCTCGTTTTCAAGAGCGTCCAAAATACACATATACATAATATAGGAAAAACAAAAACAAACAAACACTCAAATGCACAATTGAGTTACTAGGCAGCTTACACCCTCACCCCAGACCGAAGACACATCATTGCTCAGACATGTTATAGCTAGCTCAATGAGTACAATTCATTTACCTCATTACGCATTTGGAACCCATAATACATAAGAGATTCAATACAAAAGGTATCACATAAGAAAGACAGAGGTTGAATCCACAGGAGGTGAATCAATTAGACAATTACATGAAGCAAAATACAATTACAAGCAATACTGTTTAGTCCAGCATCAGTAACAAGAAATGTGGCATTTTGATTTTCCAAACACAATAAATGACAGATTGATCACTAAAACAATCAGATAAGACACCAGATTTAAATATCTTTTCCGGATTAGAGACCAGTATTGATATATAGACTCATACAAAAAGAATCCCTCTCAATCATCCCTCATGACCCTGCTGTGTGTGGCGGTCTGTATGTGCAGAGACACTGCCCCCTGCCTGTATGTTCTTATGTTGCTTTCATCGCAGTCCCTCTCCTCTGCTGGTGGTTGTATAAAGAGCTGCAGGTCTGTCTGACTGAGCTACACAGACAGACAGGATAGTGCTTCAACTGCATTCACACAAAATCTTCTGTGGCAAACGCTTCATCAGAGCTTAATTAATTAATCTTACTGAGTAAGTGATGTGTGCCGATGTGTGTGAATCAGAAACGAGTCTTAGTGATGGTGTAACTAAAGTTTTTACTGTGAAAAAACATGGCCCTACCGTAAAACTCCTGCTTTTAAAATGGAGTTTGGTTTAACAGACTGTCCACACCAAACACAGCTGTGAGCAGTGGATATTTTAACGTTAATAATTCACATAAATTGAACTGACCTACCTTCTAAACAACAAAGTAATTTAGGAAGTGGTTGTTAAAACCGACCTGTTTTCTACTTCTCGGCTCGAAGTAAAAAGTTGTGTGAGCACAAACGGCTATCACAATAGAGATGTGGTTTCACTTTGCCACAGCGATGAAATTAGTTTACAGTAACGTCACATTGGATGGACTACCAAGACAGCAAAATAAAGGATATTAACAACAGAAGAAGTGACACATGTTAGAAAGAGCCTACCTGCAGATTCATTAAGGTACTTGTGTCAGATTTGTCTGCTTTGGTGAAGGCAGACTCAAAGGTCACTCATCAAACCCTATTTCTTTAAATCTTGCTGATCATTACATGACTGTTTGCCTGACTGACATGGGGATATGGTTTTCTTATTTTATGCTATTAAATCGGCAAAGACAAGAATTTGCATTTACTACCGGTCAAATTACAGGGGCTGCTTTCACCCAGAAAGGGGCGAGGGCATGACGCAGGAGGAAAAGTACTGTTGCTCTTATCTATTCTGTCTTTAAGCAGGAACAACATGTGAGGAAGATGTTGTCCATTCATTCTGCCAGTTGCACAGGAAGTGGTGGAACCATTCCCCTGGGCTTGTTTCTGAACACTCTGTACTATGAAGTGGAAGCAACAAAAGCTGGAGCAATACTTCTCCAGGCTGCATGTAGGCCAACCTGCACGGTGGTCCCTCGAAGATGTTTGCATGGCATTTTTTATGTATTCGCCTCCTGACAGGACTTGAGTCAACCAATCAGCTTGCTTGACCTGCAGGTCGCTATGTTGTTGAGATTTGAGAGGTCGCTGTGCACCTCTTCAACCTGCAGTTACCCATAAGACCCTTCTCTGGGTAGACTGGCAGATGTTAGTATGTTTGGAGAATTAGAGCTTAAAGTTCACATTACATTCTGTCCTAGGACATTTCTCTGCACTCTGCAGCGTTCTCTGCAAAAAGAGGCTTGTGATCTAATAAATATTGATCAGAGCACAGACTGTAACCTGTGTCTGGGAGTGATGCTCCAGTTCTAAATATAGTGATGAAATGCTCTGGCGGTGGGAGTCACTATCAACGGCAATGTTTGGCTCAGTTGAAGTGTTCAAAAATCAGACTCTTTTATTTAAGCAGGCCTTTGTCTCACCGTGAGCTTTTAAATGTGAATAATCATGTGCTCTTTAAAATTCAAAAATACTATAATTTCAATTGTTCATGCACCTTTTAATATACACAAATACACTGATTACATTGATTGATGCCTTTTATTGTTTCATAATGTGTGATGCTTATGTATGATAATCTGATTGCTCCACTGTTTTATTGTTGCAATTTTTTTTATCATTGCAAAGCACCTTGTGACTTGTTCTGTGAAAGGTGCTATGTTAAATAACTTTTACTTACTACTTACTAATGCCACTCTAACAGCTAATCAGCATGCTCCCCTCTCCATGACATCCTCTATGCATTAACGTCAGCTACAAACTGTCCTCCTACAGCCTCAGGACACCACTGAAGAAGAGCACAGCTGACTACATGGATGAACACAGAAATTGTCCAATCAAAAATCCAGGTGCATATGACTGTGCACCCTAAGAGGTTCAGACAGTCAGCTGAAAACCTGTCTGCTCCATTGACTGTATAAAAGAAGCCCCCCTAC
>NC_060169.1:36030755-36056778 GCF_021292245.1 Micropterus dolomieu | reverse complement strand
TGTAAAAAAAAACCCCCCCCCCCCCCCCCCCCCCCCCACACACACACACACACACACACACACACATAAAACCTGACCATGTATGACTGAGTAAACCATAAGGCAGATGCAGACGTGCGATTACGAGGTACATCTGTGCATTCCCTGCCGTCCTTTGGAAGCTAATCACATCTTTGCTCCAGTAACACCAAAACACCAACGAGCCAGATGGTCCGGGACTTACGACAGCAGAGAGGACACATGCTCCGTAAGCTCATTGTGTTGTCTCTGACGTGCAAAACACAAACTGATGCTACCGGATAAACAACATGCACTGTATGTGGAGTTCCAAGCAGCCTGGCTTAAGGCCAGTACCAGACTTCACTTAAGAAAAGCAAAAATGTAAAACATGTGGGTCCTGGTGAAGCTCTACTGGATGTCCATCTTTTCTATCTCCAGTTTTATGATAAACACAAAAGAAATACACTGCAAATACACAACAAAACCAACACATATTTTAGGGTTTGCTGAACAAAAAAGAAAACTTGGCTTCAGAATCAGGGAATCACTACTTTTCTTTTTTATTCATTATGTTTCATCTGTTTTTATCATAGTTTTTCATTCACTGTACTTTTATTTACTGAATTTTATTGACTTCTTTTATTTCTTCTTCTATATCTTTGTCCTTAGTGAAGCTGTTCCGAACATTCATTCATCATAATTATTAAAACAGAAAAAATAGACAGTGTGCGACCACATTCAGATGCCGGCAAACATTTGACATTTTGTAATTGGAATTTACCATGAGTCTCCAGCTTGAATCAACAAAGTTACATTTTAAAAAGGCTGGAGTAATGGGTGGCATTTTGTATTTATTTCCTGCACTTTATGCATGTGTGACCTTTCAAATTAAATGCACAGCATGGCCTAATCTTTAAACAACATGTGTGTTACAGTAGAATTCATTTGACTATTAAACTGAATGTTTAAAAAAACAAAAACAAACGCCAGCCTACCTGTGTTGTGTCGCAGCTGCAGTCAGACTCTCAGGTGCGTGTGAAGCTGTGACTGAGACTACAGGTTAAATTAGAGGAGAACCACCTGGAACACTAATCTAGCGACTCACAGTAAACCCCGTCAGCTGACTTACTGTCAGTACACAAAGTCACCTCAGACAGTCAAACAGATGATTACAGTGTGATCCTGTCACGAACAATGTTGGCTGGGGTTAAACCTGTCCTTTGATTATAGTATTATTGTATAATAAACTCAGGTTTGCTCAAAAACACTTTACATATAAAATATGACGTCCACCCGGATCAAAACTTTGTGTGATTGTCAGCAGGGCATAAACTCATCACCACTTTAATCCAAAACATATAATAGACTTCTGATGATTCTGGTGACTTCCTGACCTTTCATCTATCAGTTCTTTCTGCCTGGCACTGAAAGGGTTAACCCACACATGTAAAGGTATCTCATTAACGAATGGCTGCACTGCTCTGTAGAATCAGAGTTCTCACAGGATGAATCCTACTTTTGGATCCTGGCTTTTCCTTCACAGCAAAATGTCCACTTTGACTGAACTTGAAGCAGCAGTTATCAATGTTTTTATTTAAAAATGGACCAAATGACTGTGGGTGATGTGAAAGGTGTCATTACAAACTCAGTGGGAATAACAATTCATTGGTAATACAATTTGTTTTTGTGTTTTATTTTTTTCAGAAATTAAAATAGCAAAAAAAAAATCCTGCCCAAAGCATTTATTATTCTAGAGGTACAAAACACATCAAATCCATTAACAGAGACCAGAAATAAGAACATTTTCAAAAGTAAATACAGCAGAACCGAAGCTTTCTTCTTCTCCTTCATCACTGTATCATATATTATCTGACAAACAGTTCTACAGTCCGACAGCTCTGACTGTTCAGATGAAAAAGATGAGTGGTTTCAAACTTTTACCATCACCATTAACTTGGTGTTGCTTCACTTTTCAGTCAGAGAGTGTTGGACGTCAGGCTCTAGCTGACATCTGGCTCAGTGTCAGCAGTTTGCAGGGCAGAGGCCCAGGCCTGGTCTGACGGGGCCTCTGGCAGGATCCAGCTCTGAGGAACTGGAGAACCGTCAGGATGATCCGCTGCAACCACAAACACATCCCACCCTCTCCTGAAGGAGAAACAATTTACAGTCCCAACACGTTATTACATCTTCCTCAAGGTCAATTCAATAGCAGCATGGTTGCAGGGAGATGCTGATGTGGTTTTTAATTGTGTGAAGACAAACCTGATTTGAAGTAAAGCGTGCAGCGAGCGCTCGGCCTGAGTGTAATATTCTCTGAAGGGCTGCAGAGCAGAATCAGCAGGAGGCTCATCTGTGGGACAAACAGGGGAAAGCCGATTACCATCAGCGTGATTTAATCAGACTGTTGTTCAACAACGGACAATTATTAACTACGGCGTTACCTCCAAACAGCATGGCGTCCACTCGCAGTTTCCTCTGCAGCTGTCTCTCCCTCTCCTTCTTCACCCGCTTCTCCCGCTCCCTCCTCCTCTCCTCCTCCTGCTCTCCTTCCAGCATCACCATCAGCGCTTTCTCCTCTGCCGAGTAAACCGCTGTCCTCTTCTTCATCACCAGCCGCAGCTGCTCCAGCCGGCTGCTGAAGTCCTCGTCACAGTCCCGCTCAGTGACAATACCTGCCACACACACACACACACAGTTACATACTGCAGGTATGTGTAGGTGACTGCTGGTCATTCCCTTCCTTGACAGGTGTCTTCACTTTTATTTCATAGATTTTTGGGAGAATAAATGATGTGGGACCAGCCTGTTCCAGGACAATATTATCACCTCTGCCTTCTACTAGCTGGGGGTTGGAGGACAACCTGAACAAGTGTCCTTGGATAACATGCATTAGTAAGGTAACATGGGGTAAGACGCCCCCATTTTATTCTTATTATTTTATTTTATAATAGATAATATACCCAAAGCATAGCCTTCTTAAAGATACAAAAAAAATAAATAAAAAATTCAATAAAATGTTCTTTAATGTGTCTCAGGGGGTGCATCTTACCCCACTAACTGGGAAAAATGCATTTCTCCTAAAATTTACATTTGATTAAATTTTAATTAATTTTTCAAGAGTAGGTATTTATTTTCCTATATTATGTTACCCTAAGCATGGCCATCACACAATCTATCATGGGACTGGGAAGAAGGTAGAGGGCTGTCACCTTTCCTCGATGCCGCCTCTTTCCTCAGTCTGCGCAATTTCTCCAGAGATCTGAGGATGTCCTGCATCCTCTTCACGTCGGCCTGCTTCTTCCTCACCTCACAGAGAACAGCGTCTGCAGCCAGTTTCAGCTCCTGCTCCTGGTACAGGGACAGATTCATTGTTTTCTACTATGCTCTCCTCATCGTCTCTCCGTGACAAAACAAAGCTATTGTGCTTCACAGTTAATACGTCTAAATGGGGGATAACATGTCACAGCATGAGGGGATCTGAATACAGACATTTGGTTTTGAATTAGAGGACTCTGATCGAGTAATAAATGTGGAAATCAGCTCATTTTAACGCTTTGACAATAATATGGAGAGGGGTTCAATGACCAGAGGCCCGACGATACGATATTATTCCGACTTTACACTGTGTCCCCAAAGGAAAACTATTTTTCTAGTGGACTGAAAAAGCAACAGATTTTATCATTATAGTACCAAAACGCAAACTTCTCATGTACAATTTATGTATAAATACAATATTGCCACAGAAACTATTGCGTTATTATGCTGTATCGATTTTTCCCCCCACCACTACCATAGACCACTGGTCACTACCACTAGGGATGCTGAAGGTAGTGGTCTGGACTTGTTAGTGAGTCTGGGGAGTGGTCTTTGTGGACCTAATCGTTATCTGGCCTTTAGCTGAATAAATGTCAGCGATCATAATCCTTTCTATGAAATATACTCTGTGCCTATATTCTCATTGTTGCACTTTATGTTGTAGTCTGCCAGCTGATAGCTATACACATGTGAGTGAAGCTTGGCATACTACATCTTGGTTGGACCATTGTATATCTACAGCTGATGCACATGACTGAGATTCTATATGGTTTGGCCACAGCATTCCTGTCTCTATGCTCATAAATATTAAGGGTCTACCGGAGCTTGTCTATAGTGACAGCCATAAATCAGGTGAGATACTCGACTGGACGAGGCTCACAGAAGACGACTTGCAATATTACAAGTTACTTGAGAATTATTGAGCAGCTGTAAGAATGTAGGTCACAATAATGACCCATGTGTAATGTATGATAGAATTGTGAACTGTTTAGTTGATGGAAGTGAACCAATAAGGTGGTGAAACAACATATTGTAAGACCAGGGTGGAATGACTATGTCCATGATGTTCATATGGAGGCAAGAGATGCATTTAGAAGTTGGGTCTTAGCAGGCAGGCCTAGGCATGGCCCAGTCTGTGAGTGTAAGGTACGGTCTATTGCTAGGTTCAAATATGCTGTCAATTTATAAAAAGAAATGAGCAGACTATGAGGGCGAACTCTATGGCGAGAAAGTTGCAAACTAATTCTGGTTCTGGAAGGAGGTGAAAGTGGTTAATAACAGCAAAATGCCATTGCCCTATAGTATTGATGGCATTACGGAACCTGAAAACATTGCAGAGCTATGGAGGAGACACTATGAGAACATTTTTAACTGTGTGAAGAGCGATGGGTTTAATATAGGAGAGGTACCTCACAGTGATGGTGTAGTCATCAGGCCGGAGGAAGTATGTTATACTATTGACAAACTTAAAATGAACAAAGCCTGTGGGCGGGATAGAATAACAGTAGAACATCTGAAATACTCTAGTCAAAGTATTTCAGTTTTACTTCCTCTATGCTTTTCTGGGTTTATGAAGCATGGCAGGCTTCCTGGATCCATGTTATCTATCCTACTGGTACCTGTAGTTAAAAATAAGGCTGGTAAGATAACTAGTATGAATAACTATAGACCGATTGCACTTGCAAGTACAACATCTAAGGTAATAGAAGGGATCCTTATGGATAGGCTTGCGGAACACAGAGCGTCAACAGATCATCAGTTTGGTTTTAAGAACAAGCATGGAACTGATCTGTGTATTTATGCACTTAAAGAAATTGTCCATAGGTACAGATCACGCAATAGCACAGTCTTTATGTGTTTCCTGGATGCGTCAAAGGCTTTTGATCGTATCAATCATGGGAAACTGTTAAAGGGCTGTATAACTGGCTGCTTGGTGGGGGATAGTCTCATTAATCATCTGCTTTATGCTGATGATTCTGTCTCCCTCTAGTGCTGGCCTGCAGCAACTTCTTAGAATATGTTCCCAATATGGACTGAAGTTTGATATAAAATTTAGCTCAGTGAAGAGTGTGGTACTGAGCGCCAGAACCAAGGAGGATATGAAGTGTGTCTATCCTTCTTTCTTATTGGCAGGTGAACCACTAGAGGTTGTAAAGAAAGTTAAATATCTGGGGCATGTGATAAGAGATGACCTCTGTGATGATGATGATGATGTGGTAAACTGTACGGTCAGGCAAACATGCTGGCACGCAAATTCCACATGTGCACTCCCGATGTTAAAATCTCACTTTTTAAATCCTATTGCACTCCAATGTACACTGCCTACCTATGGTGTAATTTTAGTGAGTTTAAAATGAAAATAACTTTGAGTGGCTTATAATGATGCACTGAGAATTGTGCTTCAAATCCCTAGGTGGAGTAGTGCCAGAGAAATGTTTGTGTCCAACAATGTGCCCACTCAAGACATTTTATGTATAGATTCATGTGCAGACTGATAGGGTCTAAGAATATGATCATTGTGTCCATAGTTGATGATTCTAAGAAATATACATCTTGCTTTTGGAAACATTGGACCCGAAGCCTGTAAATGTTCTATAAATGCTAATATAATTTGCCCTAGCGTGGAGTGATGGAGAGATAGAATACAAATCCCCAGACATCATGTCAAAAGTTATTAAAAAGGGACAGTTTCTGCTACACATACTACAAATTAACTTCCATTCACCTCCGTTGACTGTAAGGTGTTAACAAGGTTCATAGTTCTGCTGCCCCCAAGTGGACAAAAGAAGTGATTACATCTTTAAATCCTCTGAACTTACCTTCTTCTTCTCCTCCACTCGCTGGATCTGCTGCGTCCTCCACTTGTCTATGGCAGCCTCTTTCTCGGAGATGCGCTCCTCTCTCTGCGCTTCCTCCATCAGCTGCACCCTCCTGGCTCTCAGGCGCCGGGCCCTCCTCTTAGCAACACGGGCCAATTTAGCTTTCCAGCTGTCTAAAGTCTCCCTGTCACTGAGAACTCCGAGTTTGTCCTGTAGCTCTGTCTTCACGTTTAAAGCCATTAAGTAAGAGTCTGTCCAAACACATTGGTTGTCCACGTTGGTCCTCAGAGCTTCACAGGACTCAGCCAGCTGGGCGACGAGCTGAGCTGCCCGGTACAGAGCCCGTCTCAGGTCCGGGACAGCGCCGTGTTGCTTACGCTGGGTCTGTGGTGGGACCTTGGAGGTTCTGTCCTTGCTTTGTAAGAAACGCCTGAGCCACTGTTGATCCCGTCTCCTCTGAAGTGAGGTTTCATCCTCAGCTCGTGTTGTTGTTGTTGTTCCCGGACTCCTGTCGTGGTCTTTAACGGGAAATAGCGGGCAGCCGAACGGGGCTCCACTCTCTGAGAAATCCTCGTATCCATGCTGTTGTTTCTGGTTGGAGTCCAAGTTGTACGGCACAGTCTGAGGCCCGGGTCTGAACTGCTGGGTAAATGTTTGGAAGGTCGAGGCTTCCCTGCTGCTGTATGCGTTGAGCGGAGCGGCTGGCGCCACGATAGAGAAGTGTCCGGGTGGTGGACAGCCGAAAGGAGGCGGGGGGACGGAGGGATCAAATCCATACGGAGGGGGCAAGCAGGGCCCCCCGAACCCTCCTGCTCCTGGAGACGGTGCGGGGAAATCGCACCTTAATCCGTACTGGTTACCGTCATATCCCAGTGAAGGTGTCCACCGTGAAGCGGTGTGGTCCGGCTGTGTCGGTCCATGAGCCGCGCCGCTCGGCGGTGCTCTGTTAGCGGCGTACGGTGTCTCCGGATAGCCGCCATTATAGACGGAAGACTGCTGTTTATCTGGCGGAGCGTGGTGATATGTGTTGTCCATCTCTTCTTCGATAATACACTGAACCTATGACAATATTTCTGTAAAATGCCAAATAGTTTGCATTCATTCGTCCCACCAATTCTTCACAGACGCCATGTTTTGTTGGTGTCCGTTTGTCTTCTTCACTTTCCTGTTTGCGGCAGCGTTTAGGCCTTTCGTAGGTTACATCGCCAACAACTTGCAGTGGCTAAAGTTAGTACCGCAGCCCACGACTCAATGTGACTGAGGACCATGTGTTTTTTATGTTGTTCTCCGTGGTTTTATTAGTAAAAAAAACACATACTGTACAGAAATACAGCTAAGCTTTCCTTAATTAAATTGAGTTGACTTTATTTTACCAGGTTAATTTACTCAGTATCAATACTGCTTTCCACAGATAGATAGACCGCCACCCCACATAAATCACACTACTACAAATCACAAGTAAGTAACACAGAGTGACTATAAACATAAGACTAGAATAAATAGTAACTTTATATGACTAAAATAAAAACCGTAAGATAAAACAAGCAACTCAGATATGCCTTCCGTTAAAAGTGTATTTTTAAAAGAGATTTAAAAGAAGACACTGACTCTGAGAGCCTTACTTCATCAGGCAGGTCGTTCCAGAGCCTTGGGGGGGCCTGACAGCAAAGGCTCTGTCCCCTTTAGTTCTATTCTCAGCCTAGACACCTGAAGAGACAGAAGAGCCCTGCCGGAAGATCTCAAATTACGCAGAGGTTCATAAGTATGAGGAGTAAGGTCAAAGATATAAGCTGGAGCCAACCCATGGAGAGCCTTAAAAGTAATCAATAAATTCTTAAAATCAGTCCTAAAACAAACAGGGAGCCAATGTAAAGAGGATAAAACAGGAGTGATGTGATCATACCTTTGGGTTCTAGTTAAATTTGATGAATTTGAATTTGAATGATTTTTTTTCTCATACTCATCAGACTATAACTGAATGGCATGCAGATGTGTTCAGAGTGTTGTCACGCATGTTTGGTACAGATTTGAGCATGTACAGCAGTGGTCGGCAACAGGTGGCCCGCGGGCCAGAACTGGCCCACCAGCAATAATCTAGCCCCTGATAGTGGCTGATGCTGAAATAGATCTCAGTCATGACAGCAACAGTTACTCACATAATCACCTCCTCTTAAGTGATTGTACCTCCAAAATAAAAGTGTGAGAACGCAGCAATGCAGCAATGCTTCATACTGAGTTTGTTGAGAGCTTTTACTGTGAAAGGTTCTGAAGGACATTCGAAAGAGTCACTGGCTTACTTGACACACCTCTGTCAAAGCTGTCAGTAATGGTGTGATTGGATTCCCCTGAATTTCCTCAGGGAAATGAAAATTAGTGGCCATAGGTTATGAATGCGGATCAAACACTGGGACGCACACACACACTGCAGCACATGCTTTATTGCGAGCATGTGAAAAAGTGTCTTTATAGGCTAATCAATTTGTTTAACAAGGGAGAAAAAAAAGTCTGTAGGACTTTGGGATCGACTGGAAGTCCCGCACTCTACCGATTAAGCTAAACTTGTACATCAATAGGGCTGTCCAAGGGTTTGAAATAATTTGACTGAAATAATGTTCTGGCCCACCATGTAATGGCTTGAAAAAGATTTGGCCCAATGTCAGACATATTTGCCGTACGTGTTTCATGGCGAAGCATGGAACTTCGCAGCCATGGACACACCGTGAAACAAGAAATCATAGTTTGTACAACTTTTTATCACCAATGTTTTTAGATTGCACAACAAAAAATTGAAGTTAATCGGATTAATTCTCTAGGAGAAGTTTTTTAAATTACAGAGCCTATAAATTGGCATAAATTACCATTAAATCCAAAATGGCTGCCTTCCTGTTGGATTTAGGGAATGGCTCCAAGAGGCTTTTCTATACGTCTGGACATGATATATGTGCCACAGAAATTTTGTACATGGAGGTAAAATGTGCTGCAGAGGCTGCTTCTTTGAAGGTCACTTCCTGTTGCCAGAAGGTGGCTCTCTGACTTTGAGTGAATATTAGCATGTAGATGTGTTCAGGGACTCTTATCAAACATGTAACGTTTGGTACTCATATGAGCATGTACAGTCAAGTTACATGGCGAAGCATGGAACTATTCTGCCACCCCACCACCACGCAGGTAAACAAAAACTCACGAGCTTCACAATCACAACATAAGATCATCAATGTGTTAAGGTTTTTCAGAGACAGTTTTGAAGTTGAAGTGGCCAACCTGCTAAGAGTAGTTTACCACAACATAAAACTAGCCTAACCCCCTAACCCTATCAATTACTTAAGCTGAAGAGAGTAAAAGCTTTCTTCAACAACAGATCACTTACATCACTTATCTTGAACATGAGTTTTGGGAAGTCAGAGTGTGACTCAGTGATGGACGAAAGTGGCTGGCTATGCAATTGTTATTTTCTTTAACATTAACTATTATTGCTTATTTCTGTTTATTTTGTAGGTTAGCGAACTTTGTGAAAGCATATTGCATGACTAATATTGCTAGCAGGTGATGTTGGAATAATGTTGGAATAATGAGGAACAATCAAGGTAAAGTGTGTGAACATTAAGCCTTATTTTAAGCCCATTAAATAACAAGCATAGTAGGTCGGATGCTTCTTTTTGTAGAACTAGCTATACTACAGCACAGATGTTAGTTGTTAAGGTCATACGGAAACACAATCATAATAATGTCCAAAATAAATCCACATCATACAGCCCTGACATCATATCCTCCAGCAATGTGCCAGCAATTCCTAGTTTTCAGTCACCTGGAGGGCAAAACAACAAAGGGAATGCGGCTCACACCAGGACTCCCCCGTAAGAATAATAATAATAATCCTTATTTGTAGAGCACTTTTCAAAAACAAGTTACAAAGTGCTTTAACAAGTGTAAAGAATAATACAAAAAAACAAGATAAGAGCATGAAAACATTGAAAAGACTAAAATACAGATCAATATAAAATTAGTAAAATACAATAAAATAAAAGGGATAAAATAAAGTCAAATATGATCGGGAAAGGCTCTCCTATAAAGGTAGGTTTTAAGAAGGGACTTAAAAGAGTTCACTGACTCAGCCGACCTGATTTCCTCGGGCAGGCTGTTCCAGAGCCTCGGGGCCCTGACAGCAAACGCTCTGTCCCCTTTAGTTTTCAGTCGAGACTCTGGAACAGACAACAGACCTCTGCCCGAGGATCTCAAGGTACGTGCTGGTGCGTACGGGACTAAAAGTTCAGAAATATAGCAGGGCGAGAGGCCATGAAGAGCTTTAAAAGTGATCAATAGAATTTTAAAGTAAATTCTAAAACACACTGGGAGCCAGTGTAATGAAGCTAAAATAGGAGCAATGTGGTCATATTTCTTTGTTCTGGTTAAAAGCCTGGCAGCTGAGTTCTGGACAGTCTGGAGTTGATCAGTAGATTTTTGGGTTAAACAGGTGAAAAGGCTGTTGCAATAATCCAGGCGTGATGAGATGAAGGCGTGTAAAATGGTCTCGGTGTCCTTAAAAGTTAACATAGATTGAATTTTTGCTATATTTCTAAGTTGATAAAAACATGATTGAACAAGCTTTGTGGTGTGCTGCTCGAAATTTAAATTACTATCAAACCAAACACCAAGGTTCTTTGCCACAGGCTTAATGTGATTTACTAGGGAACCAGCAGATGGCAGTATTTGTTTTGCCATCTGCTGAGACCCGATGACCAGGATTTCTGTTTTGTCTGAGTTCAGCTGGAGGAAATTATCTGACATCCATTTTTTAACTTAACAAAGGCAGTTGTTAAGTGAACTCAGCATTCCGTAGAGACGCAAAAGCAGTCAAATTTTATTTGGATCACCTTTCAACAAAAAGAAAGATATGAAAACAAACTGCAAGTTTTGGGCATTTGGGCATTTCTGCCATTAAAAACCGCCAGGTGGGGAATCCCTCACCTTGTCACCTCCTCAATTAGTAAATCCGAAAGCACAAAAACCAGCCAGCATTTCCAGCAACTCAAACTAACAGTGTATCACTTGCTTATCGGTTGGCAGGCAGCGGAATATAACCTCTTTTTTGCCGGAGCGTTTTCCTTGCACTGTGACGTCACGTGAAAGCTATGAATTGTTGAATTGTGTCGGCGTCCCTGCGGTGGATATTTGTGTGCGCATGCGTAAACGTAGCACATACAGACCAGGCTGAAACAGACTAACGGCTGCAGAAGGATATTGCTAGGCTAGCTCGAGTCTCTGGCACTGTAGCTGTAGCTACATCATGGTAGAGGGCTAAAGCTAGTCTGTGTGAGACTATATACAGTCTATGGTGTGAGACAGGAAGGCAGACAGACAGACAGGGGTTGTGGGTTTTCGGTAGGCGGTGGCAGAAGCTTTGCGGAAGTGTGTGTGAATCCGGAGTCATATGACCAGGCAGGCAGCCGGAGGAGAAATGTTACCAAGATATGGATAAAATTCCTCGGACACGGTGACTTTAACATCCACGGCGAACACGGTAACAGTTCCCATAAATCCTCTTTAGATACGCTAAATATATTTGCTCGCTAACGAGTGGTAACTGTTAGCAGCCACACGCTCATGTTTAACAGTTAGCAGCGAAGCTAATGTAAAAGGAGGCAGGTGTTGATTTTTACTCTGCGTTAAGTAATGCATTAATAACCAAGTGCGTGATGTAACTTAGCTGCTGAAGTCACTGTACTTGCTGAATGTCTGTCTCTGAATGTGTCCTCAGATGGAGGAGATTAAAGTGTCTCCTGACTATAACTGGTTCAGAAGCACAGTGCCCCTGAAGAGAGTAAGTACCTCATGACTTCTAACCTGTGATGGAGATCTGTAATCACTGGGCCCAGGGCTCTGTACAACACAGCTGGATTACAACAAGTACACATGGACACAAAGCCTGTAAATAATTATGTGCCAAACGTGTAGAAATATGGAAAGAAATAGGCGTTTACAAAGAATAACATTTGAGGTTGGTAGACAAGAAGCATAAAGAGCATTATTATTATAATTTTGTGGCCTCTTTCCTGTACTTATTTCAGTGGTCACTGTGTTGTTAGTCAGGCATGTGAGATTGTTGTTGAACACATCACTGGTTGATTATTGTCATGCAGCATGATTGGATTTGCGTATGTACCTGATAAGGAAGTCTGTCCGTGTGTTTATTGTACAGGAGGTTTGAGTCCACAATGACACCAAATAGCCCAAAAGTTCTGTCCATCATAATGAAAATCTCCCAACAAAAACTTTTGGATGATGTCATATTAAGAAGTCGTCACTTACAATAAGAGATGTCACTGAGCGATGACTGTGTAAACAATTAATAAGCTGAACAAGTGTCAGAGTAGTTGCAGGCTAATAAACTGAAATGACAGGTGGTTTTGTGGGTCATCAGTTATCTGTCACTGCGCGTAATGGAACTCCGTGCCTTGTCAGTCTCAGTCATAACCACTGGAGGACAGAAGAGACTGATTCACTGCTGGTGTAAAACTATTTTAGCCCAGCTGGATGCTACAGCTAATCTGCTTCAGTACTGACTGTTTTTTAAACACTAAGACATTTTTAGTACCACCGGACTTCCTCTAAAAGATTGAAAGTGGGTTTCAGCGTCATGCATGAGTAGAACTACTGCATTTTACTCAAGAATAACAAATATGACTTATTTTGACAAGCTTTTTTCAAGACTACCACCAGTGAAGCAGCCAAGGTCAATTCCTGGGGCCTCCATTTATAAACGATACATAGGTTCCATACTAAGGATATGTCTACCAAAGAAAAAGCCTGATTTACAGAACTGCCTACACACACCTGCAGGCAACTTTCCCTTTTTTACACAGTCCAACTGGAAATATGTGCATTGATCAGCCTCATCTCCCCCCACATTCAACCATAAATTCTATAAGTTCATCCTATCAGTCACACTCCTGTCGGCTTATTCCAGAGTGGACCCAGAGTGGTTATAGTCTACTTACATTAGTACCGGGATGGTGCGGGTATATTGGGTGGGTCTGTCTAATGTCTAACCATCTGCGTCGCTAGTTTCCCTTGTCTCCAAAACATTTCCCTAAATGAATGTACTTTTTTTTTTTTTTTTGTTCTGAGGAGAGCTAAACAAACTTACATTATTTCTTTTTTTCTTATGTCGCTGTCGTCCTACTGTGTTTTAGACAAACAATTGCTCTTGAAAGTACACCATCGGCTTGCTGACCACATTCTTCTAATAATAATAATAATATTAATAATTAAAATCTTTTCTTTAGCAGAAAGCTTTCTCATGAGTGTTACCTCATGACCAAAAACACACAAAGCTTCAAAGGAAAATGGAGCTTCTCCAAATAAAGCCACAACAGCTGCTATGCTTTCGCATAAATAGGAAATAAAACACAATAGATGAAATATAATATATTGTGTGTGTGTGTGTGTGTGTTTATATACATATAATGCTGTAACATCTAGGCTGCTCAGCTACTGAGTTACTCTCCACCACTGTTCTCTTGTTTATGTATTTTACTGCTAAGACTACATTCACATTAACCCTCACACTGATCAGTAAGAGCTCATATCCACACCAGCTTTGTTTGTAGCACACAGGCCTTTGTGGGTTTAGTACAAAATGTAGTCTCACTACTGACTAGTAGGGCTGTCTCCAACTTAAGAAATACTACTACTAAATCAACAACTTTACAGCAGAAATTTTGTAGAGCATAGCATGTACTGCAGAGTTAGTTTACTAACATTAAAATCATTGGCCTTTCTCAGTAGATCCAGTCTCTGTGTGACTTTCTAAACCGTAGAGTCAGTGTTCTCTGTGAAGGGATTTGTCTCACAGCACATGTTCATCAGGAGGCACATTTCATAACAGTCATTCACCACGTGCTAACTATGACACAGTGTGCGCTGTATATACTGGGCTTGTGGATTCATCAGAAGTTGTATTTGTAAAAGCTGTGAGCCCCAAGAGGTCAACAATACAGTAATAACCCCCCTCCCCAGTTTAGGAGCCACTGCACTGAGTTTGATGTGTAGGTTTCTCACCACTGTGTTTTACTGCATCATATGTTAAATGTCTTTTATTGAGCAATTATTGTTCAGAATCCTTCAGCCCTAAATTATTCACTCAGTCTAGTTTTATCCACAACCAACTTGTACACCTCACACAACAGGAAAGACAGAAACCCGACACATCTTCCGTTGCTGGCTGAAAACTCACCTGTTAGGACTGAAAACTCACCTGTTAGGGTTAGGACTGCACCTTGGCCCATAAAAAAACAAAACAAAAAAGAAAGTCTTTCTATATCTCTTATTGTTTCTACATGTTATTGAAGAAGTTCATGCGTCAAACGTGGTTAAAATGCATGTAAGTTGCTTTGGATAAAATCAGCAGCTAAGTAAATGTATATGATAACGGCCACCACTTTAGGCGATGACAAGCTGCAGCTCCTCAGTGCTCATGAATATGTAAGCCATCTGTAGGGTCTGACCTCTGGAGACGAAACAGAAATAGTCAATAATAAGAATATTTCGAGGTGTGAGTGTGGGCTGTCTGTCTGTGTGGAAACAGAACTATAAAGCAGATGTCAGGTGTGTCAGGACCACAACACGTGCACTGACTACACTGAATAATCATGTGACAAGTTGAAGTGTTAGACATTGAACTACCAGCAACTCGGCACAGTCTGCTCCGCTGTAGCAATACAAGTTGTTTTCTGTGATTTTCTGTTGACTTTAGTGATCCGCTGTAGTGCTGACACGATAAGTCAATCGACTAAAACAAGAAATGTTGGACTCTGTAGAAAGTGTTGTCAAACATTTTGTAGACAAAACAAATAATGAAGTAATCAAGAAAATGCAGATTCATTGATAATAAAGACATAATCAGTTCGAGCAGCCATAGTCTACTCTGCCAAAATGTTTAAGGAGGCAGCTTTTGTTAAAGGACAGCTCGACACTTTTTCAAGTCTGTCTTAAAGCAACACGTGTTGATGTGAACAATCATTCCTCCTGTTCGCACTGGCTAAAGGCTTTTCAGTGGTAGTGACGGAGGGCCTACACTAGGCTTGGGCAGTATGAAGGCATTACGGAATAGCTGAGTATTAAGAAATCCCAAAGGTATGATTTTAAGCACCGTCAAAAGGCTCCTCTTGCTGGAGGAACGATTTATTTATAATTTGTGACTCCAACATCCCGTTATGAGTCTCTTTCACAGAGTCGAGTCACAATGCACACATTTGATTGGCTAAGTAGCACCGCGTGAGATGATTCTAGCTAGAAAAGCTGCGCCAGTTAAAATAGAAACACTTTGGCATGCTACAATGACTTCCATCACCAGCAGATTTTACACACACATACCGTCATATAACATAAACCCCAGTGAAATGTCAGGAAGGTATAAAAAGCAGATACTGCCCAAACCTAATGTATGCCCAGTTTCAATCCCCGTTTGAACAGGAGGAATTATAAGTGGCTGCTGTTGGTAAACAGACTTGGAAAATTATGCACCTGTCCAGTTTTTCAGTGTGACTGTTGAGTCAGCATCATGAGTCACACTGTTTGGAAGAGATCTGTAGCCACAGTGAATAACACACAGTCATACTGAGAACATCTAAAAACAGTGCAGGTAATTGATGAAATGTGAATGTTCCTATGCAAAGTTACTGAACTGAAAAAGAAAAACCCTCAGTTCAAAGACTTGTAAATCAAAGTAATGATTATTTTCATTAGAGATTAATCATGTGATTATTTACTCAATCAATTAATTGATCAGCTGGTGAAAAGAACAAGTTGATGTATTTAAATTTTTTTTTTTTGTCCAAGTTCCAACACAAATAATTCAGCTTATTATCATAGAAGACTAAAATAACAAATATTCACATTTAGAATTTTTTTGTTGGTAGATTTTTTTTTTTGTCAGTCTTCTAATTGTTACATGTCTAAAATGGATTGAAATAAGTAATTCTTGCAAATCTTAATAATATAAGCTCTTGTTCAATAAGGGCACCCATTTTCAACTAGTGGCAGGTGTAATTGACACAATTATTTAATCAGTCGTAATAACTAAGGTGGAAGTTTTCAAATCATAGATTCAGACTTTTTAAAGTAGTACACGCAACAAACAAATGATAAGATGAATATATATTTTTTTCTGAAACTAGGGTGAATACAAGAGAATAAAATGAAGTAGGGCTTATATGAACAGCAATAAATACAACAATGGCAGTTTGAACAGAGGTAAACAAACAGGGTTGAAGTGGAAAGGAGGTTTGAATTTTATGACCAGGGATGCACCGGTACCACTTGCCGATACCGAGTACCAATATGAGTACTTAATAATACCATTATAGTTCTTACAATTTGTTAGTTTTATTTGCATGTTTTGTTCTCACCTGACTGGAACAAATACATCTTGATGCTGTTGCTGTCATTTTAACATCCAACTTTTCCTGAAGAAACACCATTTCACATAAATTTAACTTGGAACACAGTGGATGCCAGTACAACTAAACATACAAACTGTCGAAGAACAAATCAAAGGACACTGTATGTTATCATATGTAAGTGCTGTCTGTGAGGATTAAGCCTTTTCTGGAAAAGTGAGGGGCGGGTTTTTTTCCGTGTCAGTGAAGCATCTCTTGACGGCTGCAGATAAGGTTCCCGTCATTGCTTTGATGCCATGGTCCTCTTCTGTTTCTTTGGTCAAAAGTTTCTGAAGCACTGTGACCGCAGGGATCACATCTGAAGCCAAAGCATCACAGGAGCTCACTTTTCGGCTGAACTCCTCAAACGGAGCAAGATTTATGCTCTGGACATGAGGGTGTAACAGGAGAGTTTGGGGTCATGTTCCGCCCACTCCGGCTCAGTTTCTTTGTCTTAGGAACTTATTTGCAGTTACTAAATTTAGTTTGAAAAGTTTACATTACCTACATGTGACTGTATCTCCTTTCATGATAGTCAAACACACTATATCGGGCAGTTATACATTCAGATGATTTGTAGATAATACAAATGTGAATAAGAGTAAGAATATTTTATTAATTTAATTATAAAAGGGGCTATATGTAGTTTTGACTGCCTTTTTGTCAATGGGCTCTAACCTCACATTAGAAATAAAGCACACGCCTGTTTTCTCTGTTGCTTGGAACAACCGCTATTTTGCTTTTAATGTGAAGGTATGGGGTCGGGATCTAGCCTCTCTCTGACTACAGTCCACTAACACCACAAAATCTCAAATCACAACAATAAAAGTTTATGTGCTGAAGCCTGTCAGACCAAACGACATTCAGAGGATGTCGGGTGAAAACCGTGAACATCAGAAAGGCTGGAGTCACGGGGAGAGTCACGTTAGCTCGCCGACTAACGCTGAGCAGTTGTTACCGTTATCTGGTGCAAATTTGTATCACTTTCCACATTACTCCACCTGCTAACGTAACTCACATTACTATCCTGTGTACCACTGATATTATGTCAAAGTGTTGATTTTAGCCTGCAAGAAAGGATGTAGGAAAGGATGGAAAGGATTTGTCTACTAGCCTATACTGAAGAAAGGCAGGGCAGCCAGCTAACTCTACATTAGCACGGACCTGCCGCTGTTTGCTTCGTAACGTTCAATTTAGATTTATTGTTGTTTTACCGGTACACAGCTTCTCCACCTCTCAGTCGCTGTAACTAACGTGACCCACATAATATTCAATAGTGCTACAAAATGGCAACACAGAGGAAGAGCCATCCACATCCATTCAGAGTGAAAACTAGATTAAATTAGTTTGGGTTTGGTTCAGTCAATTTATGTTCTCTAAATACCAGAATTAGACTGTCAGTATCATAGTTAGATTCCATAGATTGACGTTCAGTTTTTATTCAGTTTACGTTTTGATTGGAGTGAATTTAACTGTTAAAGAATATTTCTAATGTGTAAGTCTTCATCAGTCTCTGAAACTTCTTCATCACATGTGAACCTGGTTCACCTTCTTGATAAATATAATAATTTGTCATATTACTGTTCTTTTGGTCACTACCAGTGCTTATTACTTTCATTACAGAAAGTTTTCATGTTGTGTGTTTGTGTGTGTGTACGGTCTCTGTCTTTTTGTCATAAAGTCAAATGGTTCCATAATTAACTCCCACTGCCTGTTTGAAAAGAGACTTTAGGGCCATGTTGTGTTTTGTCTCTACCAGATTATCGTTGATGACGATGACAGTAAAGTGTGGTCCCTGTATGATGCCGGCCCAAAGAGTATCAGGTGTCCCATCATCCTCCTCCCTCCAGTCAGTGGGACAGCTGAGGTGTTCTTCCAGCAGGTGCTGGCTCTGACAGGCTGGGGCTACAGAGTCATCTCGGTAAGCTTGTCTCTGAAGTCACACCATGTCACATCTTCTATGTTTACAGCTTCATATTTACTAGGGCTCCGACTACCTATGTTATTATTATACTACACAAATTAATTTCTTTTTATCAAATGTTTGAACGCTGTGAAAAATCCTGCTTACTACTCATCTACTGTGAAACACCGACTTGTAGCTGATGAACAATGATTCTCGTGTGTTTGTTGTTGTTGTTGTTTTCAGCTGCAATATCCGGTGTACTGGGATCTCATGGAGTTCTGTGACGGCTTCAGGAAGCTTCTCGATCACCTGCAGTTGGATAAAGTGAGTGTGTGTTGTCGTCCTGCTTCTCATCTCTTTGTAAAATAGGTTGAGGAGTCATCTATTCAGGATCCAGTTGGAGTTGTACGGTAACTTAAAATTCTGAGGTGTGTGTGTGTGTACAGATGCATTTATACCTTTGGCAGGTTCAGTCCAAACTACAGCAGAATAAGAGCATGGTTACATGTAAATGTTAATGCAGTAGACTGGTGTACAGTTTTGCTTACTGCATTTGAATATTGTCCACTGTAGAGTAGGGTTGGGCCGCTAGACGATGCCATCATCCATCAGCGATGGCTGACCGACATCACGATGTAGACATTGTCTGATGTAGACATTGTCTGATGGAATGGCATCGCCCAACCCTACTGTAGAGGAGGTTAAATCTTTGAAAAATGAAACGTCAAATAAAATTTACATTTTCAAATTAGTATAAAATTGAATTTTCATTTTGACTTAAATATTACTTGAAATGTTAATCGAAATTTGAAATACAATATAAACAATGAAATGAAGTTCCATTTATTCATTACATTGTTTATATTGTATTTTCAAATTTCGATTAACATTTGAATATTGTCCCCTATTGGCTTCCATAGAGAAAGCAAGATGAGCAGATTAAAGTAGTTTATGAGTAAACACTAAAATGAGGTGGAGAATTAAGCAAATTTAATATGGTGAAAAACGAAATAACTTAGAAATGGGGTAATGTTTTCCTTCTATGTCATTCTGTGAGAAACACTGCAACAATACAGTGAAAAGTTCAAATCAGGGTCTAGAAGCTTTTGCTAGGGGCTTGGCGTTTTGCATCTCTCTCTAGACTTTTGCTGCAATAATTAAAACCTCAGTCTTATCTTTGTCTAGTTACAAGAAATTATGTGTGACCAATACAGTGAACAAGTTTATCAATAGGGCTCATGTCATTGGGCAATAAAGAGATGAACAGTAGTGTGTCATCAGCATAGCAATGAAACTCTAAGCTCTTACACGAGATGTTAATGGCTGGTTGAAGATCAGATCAGTGTTTCTGCATCTAAAGGCAAAAAAACAGCAGACAGCTGCATTCCCTCTGAATCCTATAGAAAGGAGGCCATGGCGAGTACAGGAATAAGCCTGTCATTAATGTGGCCGTGTTTCACTGTATCTAATGCTGGTCCTCTGTCCCCTGAACATTCAGGTCCATCTGTTCGGGGCATCCCTAGGTGGATTCTTGGCTCAGAAGTTTGCAGAGTGCACACACAAGTCTCCCAGAGTGCACTCACTGATACTGTGTAATTCATTCAGTGATACCTCCATCTTTAATCAGACGTGGACAGCGAACAGGTGCTTTGTAATGATTCCAGCACACAGATTTTCTTCTGACTTTCCTCTTGACTTTCATTACTAATGTTTGGTTTCCATGTTGCTCCTCAGTTTCTGGTTGATGCCAGCTTTCATGTTGAAGAAGATTGTTCTAGGGAACTTCGCTAAAGGACCCGTGGACTCTAAAATGGCAGATGCGATCGACTTCATGGTCGATAGGGTAAGTGGGTGTGTGTGTGTGTTCATGTGTGTTACTGAGGTGGTTCATGTTACAGTAATGCGTCACCACCTTTTTATTTTTATCGTCTCTACCTTGACGACTGAAGCAAAGTAACTTAAACCTGCATTCTTTCTAATGGCCAGCAGTGACTTGACTCCAGTGGTTGGGGAAAAAGTCAGGTTAAGTTTGACTTTATGCAGCACTTTGTAGCGCTGACATAACGTGATGCATACTGGTTAGAAAGTTTGTCCAACTTTCGCAAGTGTGGCAAAACTTCACCATGTCACATGACATTTAAACCTCGCAGGAGCAAGGCAACTGCAGTTTTTTGCATTTGGGGACCGCAGTTGATTTTCTCTGGCTGCACCAGGTTGGAACCACGTTTTGACTGATGTAGCGGCATTTGCAAAGGCAATTACCACTGTGGAAGGTAGACTGTGTCCAACTTGACGGCACGTTTGACAAGTCAAGTCAGCGAAAGTCAGCCGTGGACATCTCGAATGCACCGTTTCTAATGAACTATAGACGATAAAGCTAGTATCCTCTGCACCGTGTACAATTAACCAGCACTGTTGAAAAAGCTTATTTGTAGTCGGCTGTTAATTTTTTCCCGGTAAGTAAATTTTTTTTAAGCCTTATTTTTCGCTAGCCCACATCACAGTTAATGTGAATTACAGATGCACCTAGCTAACCAAGCTCGCTAGCGCCATCGTCTCATTCAAATATGGTCGCATCCGGTGCCCAGTTGCAAAAAATCAACATGGCAGTGACCAAACTGCCAAACTCAAAGCTTTGAAACAGCAGTCCACGAACCGATGGGTGATATCAAGATGACAACGTTCACATTTTTATACAGTCTATGGTCTCTACAGTGTAAAGACATACCTTTTTGTGGTAAAGACCTGAAGCAAAATATTACCATTACTAATGCTAAAAGATATGAATCAGTGTTGCATGTGAGTGTGATGTTCTCGCTACAACAGAGGGAATGTACTGTACTGATCCCAGAGTGGATCATATTCTGACATTTGTAGGCAACGTAAGTGACCTGGTTATTCACACATAATTGTTCACCAGCAGTCTGTCCCTCTACAGTCTTTCTGTAGTCTTCTGTCAGTGCAGAGTGAGCAGTGAGGTTTTTATTGTAACACTCTGCTGCGCTTTGGACTGTGCTCTGTGACCTGGCCATGCCGCTGTCATCGGAAACTGACACTTTATCTAGAAACGTGTGGTTTCCTCTCTCCTCACAACAAACATGAGAATCACCCTGAAACAGCAGACATGAGGCTAAAATTCATCCCCTCATCTCACTCTTGGAAATAAAGAAAATAAGTGTTTCCAAAAAAATATTCCTTTTAGCAATTGTTTCTATAAGTATAAATAAGTTATGTCTTGATGCCTTTTGTGTTTGAATACCTGCCCTCCATGTGTTGTGTGTGTGCTGCAGTTGGAGACTCTTAACCAAAGTGAGTTAGCATCGCGGCTAACACTCAACTGTCAGAACTCCTACGTGGAGCCACACAAAATAAAAGATGTTGCTGTGACCATTATAGATGTAAGTGTTAAACCATCTCTTCCCATTCATGTATGAGTCTGCTACAGCGAACTGACTCGCATGTTTTCTCTGTGAATGGTGTGGAGGTGTTTGATCAGAGCGCTCTGTCACTGGAGGCGAAGGAGGAGATGTACAAGCTGTATCCTAACGCGAGACGAGCTCATCTGAAAACAGGAGGAAACTTCCCGTACCTGTGCAGGAGTGCCGAAGTCAACCTCTACATACAGGTACGCTCATTTACTGACAAATTTGTCCTGCAGCCCGCAGAGGGAGACAGGCTGATCCTCCAGCTTGGGGATTTTAGTCAATGAGTTTTAGAATCCAAGGGCTGCCAGTTTGGTTGGTGATATTGATACTTAATAATAATAGTGATGCTTTTCTTCATGTGCAGACCAAAACCAAGAGAGTCTTTATAACGAGTACTGTATGTGTATCGAAATTTGATATCTCTTCTTCCTCTGTGCCATAAAGCTCCACTGTCAGTGGAGGTGACTCGTTCCTTAATTAGTTTGCAGTCGAGTCACATGTTCCTTCACTCTGAGTGCACAGTAAGGTAACAGAAATCGCTCTTGTGGCTGAAGTGTCCGTAATGTTTAGGATCTGATGTGATGCGTGGTTTGAATTGATTTGTCTTGCTGCTTGTTGTTTGTGCACAGATTCACCTGCGTCAGTTCCACGGGACGAGATACGCTGCCATCAGTCCGGCCATGGTGAGCGCTGAGGAGCTGGAGGTGCAGGAGAGTCACCCGAACCAAGACTCTGATGACGACCAATGAGACGACCTGTTTACCTGCAGGATGTTTCAGTTTCTCTCACTCTTCTCCTGAACGCTTTCATTTCATGGGACAATTTTCTATGGAGCTCAACAGCCAGCCCATCAGCATGTCAGCGAAGGATATTTTTATTCGACAGATGAAGCAATATTTTGATAATGAGCCGCACATAAATGCTACTCGCCTGCTTCACTTCAAAACTTGCCTTATGTAAAATAAATTTGACAGTAGTTGCACTCATAAACTTCCTGAACTGTTTGGCCTCATGTGTTAATGTGTATAATATTTTGTGGTTAACACAGCCTGCAGTTAACAGGTTTACTGTTAACACACTGGTTATGGACAGACGTATATCTGAAAGTGTGTGTAATCCAATGAATTTCCATTTTGTTCCATTTGCTTTGGAATACACTTAATTATATAGAATTTCACGTGTTGTGCAGTTATTTCCACTCGTGTTTGAAATGTGTCTCTGCAGGAAGTCACCATGGTTTCACTGTGAGCGGTGTGTTTTAAGTCTTTTTGATTCCATCTTTTAAACTGCCAAAGCTTCACCTGCTAAAACACAAATTGTGTTTTTACAAACAAGATCAAAAGTAGATAAAAGTAGCACTGGATGTTTTGTAGTGTGGAGCTGCTAACATGGCAGTGCAGCGTCAGAGTTCGTCCATAGCTCCAAATGCTCTTGAACTTACAACCGACCACTTTTCCTTCTGTTAATCTCAACGCTTAAGTTGAACAATAAATGATGATGATGTGCTGTGCCTTTTTAGAAGAGACATTTTCTCTTCATGTTTTGATGCCTTTCAAGCAGAAAACCAGTTGAAAATTGAAATCTGTTTATGTCATGTCAGAATGTGCTGTTTTGAAAAGTTTGTGTCCTTCATTTCTTTCATTACCATATAACCAGTTCTATCTGCAAGCCCATCGGAGCTCCTGTTTCAGAGCTCGCTGGACTATAAAGTCATGTACAGCTGCTCAATTAATATTTCCATATGGCCGATGGATGAAATGCCATGTAATGTGAAAGAGTGTGTTTATAATGACAATTATCACCTGACTCTGCTGTTCTAGCATCTTTTAGCTCACTGTTTAGCAGAGGTGGAAAGTAACAACTTACATCACTTACAATACTGAAATTGAGTAGTTTTTATAATCTGTAATTTTACTTTTATTTAAGCATGTTTTGTTTGAGGTATTGTACTTTCCTTTATTTTAAATCACAGCGGTGACTGAGTAAAAAAAAAATCATGTTTGTGCATGCCTCGCAGGAAGGACTGACTGACTGTTGCTGCGGAGAGGCAGCAGCAGCAGCATGTGGATCATGCGTAAAATCAGGAATGTTGGACTTAAGCAAGCCAGAGGGAGTGGACAGGGCCATGGAGAGGAGGTCGCGGAACTGACAATTGGTGATCGTTCCCTCTGGCTGGATGAAGCCCGACGCTCCTCATTTAAAGCATGATCCATGATGATACAGAAGATTTTGAAACAAATGGCAAAAATGGCATGTCATGGGTTACTTGGAGGAGCCACGCTCCCCCTGGCTCCCCAGGTATTGGGTTAAAGAAGTTTTCACAGTTTGATAAGAGGCTTTGCTCAAATTAGCCAAAAAGACATCAGTGTATTGACATAGCTAATGTTGGTTGGCACTAGCAACCTGCTGGTAACTAGTTAATTATGCTTAGGCCTATGTTAATAAAAAAATGTATTATGCTAACCCATTAAAATTACCACCTGTTTGAAAGTAGCCTAAATAGTGATATGATTCATATACAGTCCAGTGTGGCTCGCGACAGTCTAATCTGTTCCGCCAGTTTCATAATGAAGTGTAAACATTCTCAAAACCTCTCATAAACAACATAAAAAGGTCTCTAACATTGTTTTGCACCATTACTTTAGCAAAGTATCTGTCAAACAAACTAAAATCTGTCTTTGTGCCCTCTTCAAATCGCAAAAGACTGCAATTTAATAAGTATAATAAGTAGGCCTATAAATAAGAAATTAAATCAGTATAAATATTTATAGCTATTTTAGGAGGTTAAAGTAACATTTACTTTGAGTACATTTTAAATGAGCTAATTTTTACTTAAATTACTTGAGTAGATTTTTATACCAGTAACTTTATTTGTACTTAAGTAAGTTTAGCATATACTGTTACATTAAGTACAATATTGTAGTACTCTTTCCACCTCTACTGTTTAGCTTTTTGTCGCTGCACTGTCATCGCGTCATTCTCCAAAGAAAATGCTGTAAAAACATGTCTGCCGGCTCAGCATCTGGCAGAAATGAGCATTTAGCAGCTAAAGAGACAGATATTTTCATCAGGAGCTGGTGGAGACCAAAAACAGAGCTCACCGCACTCACGTTCATCGGGTGACACAAACTCCACCCCACATGAATGATCGTGTCGCTCTCTCATTAGCTACAAAGTTAAAATGGTATACCTAATAGGTGTTTAACAGTTTAGAGGGCAGCATGTGGAGCAGGTCGTACACTAATCTCAGGGTTGATGGTTTGATCCCCAGTTCCTCCATCCATAAGTGGAAAGTGTCCTTGGGGAAGACACTGAATCTGGCACCTTGCATGGTGCTCCTCACTGCTGTGTGTGTTTGTCTGTGTGTTTTTAATGAGAGGCAAATTGTAAAATACTTCAGGTAAAAGCACTATTTAAATGGAGGTAATTTAATTTGCTTGTTTTACTTCTCCCAAGTGGATCAGTTCCTGCACATTTAATATCTTCTGGGACATAGACATGTTGTTTGATTGTAACTAACAGGAGTTACAAAACAAGTTGTTTCATCTATTTTCTATATACACTCACCTAAAGGATTATTAGGAACACCATACTAATACTGTGTTTGACCCCCTTTCGCCTTCAGAACTGCCTTAATTCTACGTGGCATTGATTCAACAAGGTGCTGAAAGCATTCTTTAGAAATGTTGGCCCATATTGATGGATAGCATCTTGCAGTTGATGGAGATTTGTGGGATGCACATCCAGGGCACGAAGCTCCCGTTCCACCACATCCCAAAGATGCTCTATTGGGTTGAGATCTGGTGACTGTGGGGGCCATTTTAGTACAGTGAACTCATTGTCATGTTCAAGAAACCAATTTGAAATGATTGGAGCTTTGTGACATGGTGAATTATCCTGCTGGAAGTAGCCATCAGAGGACGGGTACATGGTGGCCATAAAGGGATGGACATGGTCAGAAACAATGCTCAGGTAGGCCGTGGCATTTAAACCATGCCCAATTGGCACTAAGGGGCCTAAAGTTTGCCAAAAAAACATCCCCCACACCATTACACCACCACCAGCAGCCTGCACAGTGGTAACAAGGCATGATGGATCCATGTTCTCATTCTGTTTACGCCA
>NC_060169.1:36028022-36030655 GCF_021292245.1 Micropterus dolomieu | reverse complement strand
CAAATGCTTTGCCGCATACCTCGGTTGTAACGAGTGGTTATTTCAGTCAAAGTTGCTCTTCTATCATCTTGAATCAGTCGGCCCATTCTCCTCTGACCTCTAGCATCAACAAGGCATTTTCGCCCACAGGACTGCCGCATACTGGATGTTTTTCCCTTTTCACACCATTCTTTGTAAACCCTAGAAATGGTTGTGCGTGAAAATCCCAGTAACTGAGCAGATTGTGAAATACTCAGACCGGCCCGTCTGGCACCAACAACCATGCCACGCTCAAAATTGCTTAAATCACCTTTCTTTCCCATTCTGACATTCAGTTTGGAGTTCAGGAGATTGTCTTGACCAGGACCACACCCCTAAATGCATTGAAGCAACTGCCATGTGATTGGTTGATTAGATAATTGCATTAATGAGAAATTGAACAGGTGTTCCTAATAATCCTTTAGGTGAGTGCAATGCAAGTGTTAAAATTGGCCTCCATTCCTGTAGATGGCAGCTAGTCTTACAGTGAACAAATCACTCAGGCATGAGATTTAAGACCACTTCCTTCACTCTGTTCAATCTCACTCTCATTATCTTTTCACTCAATTACCTATTTATTTCTCATGTGTAAATATTTAATTAAAAGAAATGTTAAAACGAAAAGTCTTAATTTAAAAGAACTGACTGTTTCAGCAGACCTGCAGTTATCTGGGAGTTTGTTCCAGATATACGGAGCATAATAACTGAACGCTGCTTCTCCTTGTTTAGATTTTCTGGGGACAGAGCAGACCTGCCCCAGACAACCTGAGAGGTCTGGATGGTTCGTAACGAAGCAGAAGATCAGAAATGTATTTTGGCCCTAAACCATTTAGTTCTTTATAAACTAACAGAAGGATTTTGAAATCAATTCTTTGACATACAGGAAGCCAATGTAAAGACCTCAGAACTGGAGTGATGTGATCCACCTTTTTGGTCTTAGTGAGGACTCGAGCAGCTGCATTCTGAATCAGCTGCAGCTGTCTGATGGATTTCTTAGGGAGCCCTGTAAAGACACCGTTACAGTAGTCGAGTCGACTGAATATAAATGCATGGATAAGCTTTTCCAGGTCTTGCTGAGACATAATCCTTTAATCCTTGATATATTCTTCAGGTGATAGTAGGCTGACTTTGTAGTTGTCTTAAAGTGGCTCCTTAGAGTCAGGTGTTGGTCCATGACTACACCGAGATTTCTGGCTTGATTTGTGGCTTCGTTCCTCCCTGGCTCCAAAAACAATAACTTCAGTTTTATCCTTGTTTAATTGAAGAAAATTCTGGCACATCCAATCGTTGACCTGGTCCAGGTCATTGAAGACCTTAACAAGAGCCGTCTCAGTGCTGTGGTGTGGTCGAAAACCTGACTGGAAGACATCAAAACAGCTATTTAGTACCAAGAAAGCACTAAGCTGTTGAAAAACAGCCTTTTCAATGATTTTACTTAAAAATGGAAGATTTGATATGGGCCTGTCTAGATTGCTCTTTTTTAAGAGTGGCTTAATGACAGTTTTCAAGGCCTGTGGGAAAAAACCTGAGAGGAGAGACATGTTGACAATTTGTAGTAGATCTGAGGCCATGCATTTAGACACATTTTTGAAAAAACCTGTTGGCAGAATATCAAGGCAGCATGAGGAGGATTTCAGATGTTGTATTATGTCCTCCAGGTTTTTATGGTTAATAGAATCAAATTGTCTCATGCTATATGAATTGTTTTTAAGTGGACACAGGGACAAGACATATCCTGTTACTGGCATGGAGGCACTGATTGCTTGTCTAATTGTTTGAATTTTGTCTGTGAAGAAGGAAGCAAATTCATTGCAGGCCCTGGTGGATAGAAGTTCAGAGGCTACAGACACAGGAGGGTTGGTTAGCCTGTCGACAGTAGCAAACAGGGCACGTGCATTATTAGTGTTTTTGGTGATGATGTCAGAGAAGAAGGACCGCCTTGCATTTCTCGGTTCTAAATTAAAAATGCGAAGTCGCTCTTTATAGATGTCATAATGAACCTGGAGATTTGTTTTCCGCCACCTGCATTCAGCTTTTCGACACTCTCTTTTTCTATTCTTATCAGCGTGGCATTTCTCCATGGAGATCTTCTCTTACCAGAGACCACCTTCACCTTGGCTCGTGCAATGGCATCAATAACATTTGTCATTTTAGAACTGAAATTATCTACAAGCTCATTCACTGAGACCCGTAAGAGGGCGTGTTGAGGAGAAAGCCTCCATAAATTTTTCACTAGTGTTTTCAGTGATATGCCGTTTTGTGATCACCTCTGTTTGTACATTTGTGTGCACGCAGATAGCACTCTCAAAAAAAACACAGGAATGATCAGAGAGAGCAACATCAGTCACCACAACCTTGGAAATGTCCAGACCCTTGGAGATGACTAAGTCCAAAGTGTGCCCCTTATTGTGTGTGGACTCCGTCACGTGTTGGGTCAGTCCATAATTATGAAGAACACAACACAGTTCTTTAGTCCCTCTGTCCTGGGGGTTGTCAACATGGATGTTAAAATCACCGACAATAACCACACAGTCAAAGTCAATACAGATTATAGACAGCAGTTCACCAAAGTCATCAAAAAAGTTTGCACAGTATTTAGGGGGCCTGTAGATATT
>NC_060169.1:36015431-36027922 GCF_021292245.1 Micropterus dolomieu | reverse complement strand
CTTTATAAACTAACAGAAGGATTTTGAAATCAATTCTTTGACATACAGGAAGCCAATGTAAAGACCTCAGAACTGGAGTGATGTGATCCACCTTTTTGGTCTTAGTGAGGACTCGAGCAGCTGCGTTCTGAATCAGCTGCAGCTGTTTCTTAGGGAGCCCTGTAAGGACGCTGTTACAGTAGTCGAGTCGACTGAAGATTAATGCATGGATAAGTTTTTCCAGGTCTTGCTGAGACATAAGTCCTTTAATCCGTGATATATTCTTCAGGTGATAGAAGGCTGACTTTGTAATTGTCTTAATGTGGCTCCTCAAATTCAGGTCTGAGTCCATGACTACACCAAGATTTCTGGCTTGATTTGTGGTTCCTAACATTACAGACTGAAGTCAAGCGCTGACTTTCAATCGTTCCTCCCTGGCTCCAAACACAATAACTTTAGTTTTATCTTTGTTCAGTTGAAGAAAATTCTGGCACTTCCAGCCGTTGACCTGCTCAATACAGTTACTCAGCGCCTGTATGGGATCATAGTCCCCTGGTGAAATGGTTATGTAAATCTGTGTGTCATCTGCAGAATTATGGTAACATATTTTGTTGTTTTTTTATAATCTGAGCCAGTGGAAGCATGTAAATGTTAAACAAAAGAGGTCCCAGAATGAAGCCTTGGGGAACTCCACATGTCATTTTTGTCAGCTCAGATGTGTGATTACCTATAGACACAAAGTAGTCCCTGTCCTTTAAGTAGGATTCAAACCATTTTAGTATTGTGCCAGAAAGTCCAACCCAGTTTTCAAGTCTGTCTAGTAATATGTTGTGGTCGACCATGTCGAAAGCAGCACTGAGATCCAATAATACTAAGACTGAAATTCTGCCACTGTCAGTGTTTAAATGAATGTCATTGAAGATCTTAACAAGAGCCGTCTCAGTGCTGTGGTGTGGTCGAAAACCTGACTGGAAGACATCAAAACAGTTATTTAGTGCCAAGAACTCACTAAGCTGTTGAAAAACAGCCTTTTCAATGAATTTACTTAAGAATGGGAGATTTGATATGGGCCTATAATTGCTCATTAGTGAACTGTCTAGATTGCTCTTTTTTAAGAGTGGCTTAATGACTGCAGTTTTCAGGGCCTGTGGGAAAATACCTGAGAGGAGAGACATGTTGACTATTTGTAGTAGATGTGAGGCCATGCATTTAGAAAAATTTAGAATAACCTGTTGGCAGAATATCAAGGCAACATGAAGAGGATTTCAGATGTTGTGTTATGTCCTCCAGGTTTTTATGGTTAATAGAATCAAATTGTCTCGTGCCATATAAACTATTTTTAAGTGGACACAGGGACACCCTGGTGGATAGAAGGTCAGAGGCTACAGACACACGAGGGTTGGTTATCCTGTCGACAGTAGCAAACAGGGCACGTGCATTATTAGTGTTTTTGGTGATGATGTCAGAGAAGAAGGACCGTCTTGCATTTCTCGGTTCTAAATTAAAAATGCGAAGTCGCTCTTTATAGATGTCATAATGAACCTGGAGATTTGTTTTCCGCCACCTGCATTCAGCTTTTCGACACTCTCTTTTTTTAGTTCTAACCAGCGTGGCATTTCTCCATGGAGATCTTTTCTTACCAGAGACCACCTTCACCTTGGCTCGTGCAATGGCATCAATAACATTTGTAATTTTAGAACTGAAATTATCTACAAGCTCATTCAATGAGACCCGTAAGAGGGCTGGTGTCGAGGAGAAAGCCTCAATAAATTTTTCACTAGTGTTTTCAGTGATATGCCGTTTTGTGATCACCTCTGTTTGTACATTTGTGTGCACGCAGATAGCACTCTCAAAAAAAACACAGGAATGATCAGAGAGAGCAACATCAGTCACCACAACCTTGGAAATGTCCAGACCCTTGGAGATGACTAAGTCCAAAGTGTGCCCCTTATTGTGTGTGGACTCCGTCACGTGTTGGGTCAGTCCATAATTATCAAGAACACAACACAGTTCTTTAGTCCCTCTGTCCTGGGGGTTGTCAACATGGATGTTAAAATCACCGACAATAACCACACAGTCAAAGTCAATACAGATTATAGACAGCAGTTCACCAAAGTCATCAAAAAAGTTTGCACAGTATTTAGGGGGCCTGTAGATATTTAGAAAAATAGCTTGAGAAGAGGAATTCAGCTGAAGAGCCACATGTTCAAAAGAACCAAATGTGTGTGCTTGTGCAGAACAACTATACTGGGGGCATATCTTGACGTAGGCAACAGCCAATCATAACAGACTCTACCACATGGGGTGTGGCTTGAAGTAGGCGTCAGCCAATATAACAGACTCAGCCTTACATGATCCATGCTGAACTTAAAATGAGGTATGCTGATTTGAAATTTTGTCACACTTCCGCTGGCACTGCAAAACATCACCATGTCACATGAAATTAAAACCTCGCGGGAGCAAGGCGGCTGCAGTTTTCTGAGTCGGGCGACCGCAGTAACTTTTCTCCAACTGCAATAGGTTGAAACCACCTTTTGACTGATTGTGAGCAACAACGTATAATGGAAGCTTACAAGGAATAAAAATATTTAATAAATGAAACCCGTCAGCAGTAAGAAAACAGCAAGAAAAAGCAACAGCAGCATGTCTTGACAAAGCAGAAAGTAAGCTGAACGTACGTGGGCAAGTCATTTAAGGTTACCTGACACCCATCGTGGCTGGAATAGTGTTGTGTGGTCCGAGCTACTTTCTTTGTTTGCCATTTACAGAGCCATGTATTGGATTAGAATCCCTTACCCCACCTTTAACTGAAACCATCATACCATCAAAAGAGTTACTTGTCATTTGCACTCCAAGCACACAGGTGATCCCAGCTAAATAAAAGGCCAAAAAACATTGTGGTGTCCTCTCCCTCTTGTTTGATGACTGTACAGTATACTATTTGGGAGGGTTATACAATTATAACCACAAACTCTGCAACCAACGTCAAATAAAATACATACACGTTGAAGAGTAACACACATGCCTCATCAAAAGCCAATAAATCCACTAAAACAATTAAAGACATATTGGTCTCTGACCAGTCTGAATTTAATGTTATAAGGAAATCTTGCAGCATTGTCCCAGTCCATCTCCAAGTCAGCCAAACAAACATTTTCCTACTTCAGATGGAAGACACGACAGATTCTGGATTTCACAAAGATCCTTCCAAACATTTTACTAATATTTACATTTTGTAATATTAGCTTTTCACTAATAATTACAGCTGATAAAGACAGGTGGTGTTTCGTCACAGAAAACAAAAGTGCCAAAAGTATTTCTATAAGATAGTGACTAGATTTCTAAAAGTCTGTGAATGAATCTCAAATAAACCTCTAATATTCACTCTCTTAATGTAACGTTGATCATCCATTTGTGGCGTAAGGTCCAAACATGTACCAGCAAATATAAGAAATAAAAGGATTCTAATAAAATAAAGAACTCACAGCACATCCTGCTGAAAGAGTGCACAGATCACCCGGTTCTTTTGTTGGAGGATGGACACTAAATAAATACAAAGTCAACTTTGGCTTTTGGTTATAATTGTGTTTGAAATGTTGTAAAGGAACCAGAGGAGCCTCACTTGTTTAGTTTTGACACGTGAGCACAAAGATCTGAGGTCTCAGCTGTCTGCTGCTCCATCAATGTGACTGACCGCTGCCGTGTTGCTTCTTCAGAATTTAACAATGATCCACAGCATTAAAGACTGATGCAGTGTTAGTCAGGTTATATCACATTATAGAAGGATGATCAGTACTGCACCACCACATATGGAGGTTTCAACAGACACTTTTTAATCTGCAGGAAATTCATCACATTCACAACTTCCAGATGCAGCAGTTAAAACCAAAGACTCGTTTGTATCAGTCAATGGCAATATAAAACTTCACTGTTTATTTTCACTGGGCTCCTGCCAACCTTGAGACTTCCATAAAACACATAATCAAACCTTTAAAAACACCTGAGGCACCGTGTGAACAGCTAACTCATAACATAATAACGTGTGAACTAATAAACAGTGCACTGCTTTCAGCGAGCCACCACCGGAAAATAACAAAGTTTATTGTGAGCTTATGTGTAGTCAAACCACCAAAACTGCATTCAAAGTGACATATTGATTTCAAACAAATTTCAAACCATTTTTAAAAAGTTAAAACATTTAGCGTCAGGAGCCCAATAAATAAGATAAAAGCATCTGTGTGAGTTTGAATGTGGGGGGAGAGGGGGGGTCAGTCATCGTTGGTTTGAACAGGTGCAGGGCAGAGTCAGAAACACACTTCCTGTGTTATCGTCCTCTCTGCAGAGCTCCTCAATCATCAATTTTATTTCACGACAAACTAAAGAAATCATCTCAAACTTGAAGCTGTCTTCAAATAAATGTTGCAGACTGGTTCAGAGCGTGCAGGCGTGTTGACGTTCAGCCTCAAGTTGCTTGTCAGTAGAAAAAATTGCCCAAGTCGCCCATGCCGTTGCGTCTGAACTGGTTTCCCTGAATGGAGACGAAGATCTGGTGGTCCATCAGATCCTGGACGACTCGGCTGCAGGACGTCTCCTTGTTTCTGCTCAGCTGACGACTAAACTGCCACTTCCTGCCTGAGGTGGAGGCTACGCCGCCGTCTGTGCTGCTGTTGTTCTCGGCAGACTCGGGCTGAACGTCTGCCGAGCTGCTGGGGGTCTGGTTGGTTGTGGAGACGAAGGGAGCGTCTGGAACGCCCCCGTGCTGCTTGTCTTCAGCAGTTGGGTCAGCAGCAGGGTCTTCTGGGAACAAAAGCATGGATCGTGTGTTACACACATACCTGTCTCGTTTAATGTTACATTCTGACTGTGAGCTCCGCCTACCTTTACTTGTGTTGGGCTTCACTAGAATCACCCCGTAGCCTTCATTGTTGTGGATCACGTTGTTCTCCATGGTGATGGACGGCATCACATCCAGCTCATCAGCAAAGTCCTGCACTCACACCAAACATGATAATCAGGACAGCACTCCCCTGAAACGATCCATTCATGCATTGAATCCTGTGAAGTGCCGTCACTACGCGCAGCATTTCAACACATTCACCACCTGGATCCTGTCCCAGCAGGATGTCCAACATCCGATGTGCCCAGAACTCCAAACATCTTTATGATCAGATGTTCTTTTTTCAGTGTTTCTAATCAGAATGTTTTAGTCTTCTGCTGTCCACAAAAGAAAGTTACTAAGAAACACTTTGGGGTTCATTATTGGGGTGGTGATGGCTCTGTGGGTAAGAAGCACACCTTAGGTGTGAGAGACTCGGGTTCAATTCCCATCTGTGACACTGTGTCCACCAACTGAGCAAGACACTTAACCCCTAGTTGCTCCAGAGGCTTGCGACCTCTGACCTAAACAGCAATTGTAAGTCACTCTGGATCAAAGCGTCAGCTAAATGAATAAATGTAAAATGAATCTCGTCCTGCTTTATGGGACATGATTTTTGTTCTGCTGTTGTGAAATCTTTCTTTCAGTGCCGTTTAGTTTTGCCATTGGCTGCATTGTTGGGCTTCATTCTGTTTAAGGGTGCTCCGATCAATCGGTCACCGATCGTAATTGGCCGATAATGGCTTTAACTAGTTTGATTGGTGGTCTCTAAAAAAGGCAGATCAGATGATGAAATACTAGGCAGACAATTTTTCAACAGCAGCTGGTTTCACTACGGCAGCTCAGCAGTCTGAGCTGTTTTCAAAGCTAGCTAGCACCAAAGTACTTTTCAGATAGGAAGCGACTGATGTGCCCAGTTAATCATTAACAATGAAGCTGATGATCCACGGTGCAACTTTTTGAGCAATGTTGCTGGGCAATGTTACTGGCGGCATGTCCGACTATGTTTTGAACGGATAGCGGCGGTGCGGGGAGGGTAGCGGAGTGATGGGGATTACGGTAGCAATCTTTACTCGTTACCGCTGACGGCAACATTGCCCAGCACCATTGCTCTAAAAGTTGCTCCATGTATCATCAGCTTGAGAGTTAATCAGCAATCAGACAAACGGAGCAACAAGCAGGAGTGATCATGTGAAACTGTTGCGGTCGTGCTGAATGTGTAATATTTATAAAATATAAGTCTACAGCTTGCACCGACGTAAGTGTTTAACATATCCTTTACTTGGGCGGGCCGGACAGGTATAGTTGCACTTGCCAAAGTATATTTGGCAACCCACTTCATAATTTTGCAGAGAAACAGAGAGAGAGATGTTATCTGGTATTACGTTAACGGACACACAGGAAATTTTACATTACGGAACGACAGTGAACGCACCACTGCAGACGTCGCAAACGTTAAGTTTCAATTTCGAACCCCATGCGGCGCACTTGAAAACTGATTCACGGGTGAGTTTATTAAACACGCCAACTTTATGAAACGTACAGCTGATGGAGAAAAGCAGCATGCATACAGGGAGAGAGAGAGAGACAGGAAGAGGCGGAGCAAGCCGGCGTGTTTGCTGTGAGAGACCAGAGATGCAGGCTGTGAGTGTGGGGAGAAGAGCAGAGGAGCAGATTCAAGTAAATAAACACTAAACTAAGGTGGAAAATGACCTACAATAACCTACTGTTATTACAAATAGCCTACAATATACACCGCTACCGAGCCCACCCTCCACTGGCTGCCGGCACAGTCGCACTGTAATGAGAGCTCAACAGTCTGCGGAGCAGGTGTGTCGCGGTTCTGTCTCTGGGATACGCGACACGAGGCCGTGGACTTTTGTGTTATGTAACCTACAAGTTAGTTACCATTAATAAATCAGAGACCAATGTAGACTGTGCTTCTTGCACAAGGATTTAATAAATAAAAACAACCCACTGAAATATTATTAGGCCTATACTAGAGGGAAACTATATGAAATTATAATGAATATAGTAACAAAAAGTAATATTAACGATATACTAACAGTATAATATGGAATTAACATTGTGGTTTTATTTATTTAAATTTCCCTTATTTTCAAATCTCATTGATTAGTTATGACTCCTCTCTCTACCCCCTATAGCCTACAGAACCTGCCTGAGCTTTCCAGAACAAAAAGCAGCTACTTCAGAGTTTATCAGCGACATTTATCAGAAATTTTGGCTATAGCCTTTTTTATGTTTGTAGTAAACTTATAAAGATGCTGTTTGTTCTGTTTTTGTAGTTTATTCCACAGGAAAGCTATAATTGTTAAGCTATAATATGTTCACAGTAACCAGCCAAAGGCTGCTATGGTTTAAGTCTCTAAGACAGAGGGAGGGCAATTTGTTGCACATCTGGCAATAAAATAAACAGTTATCATTTCATGATACTTTATCAACTGTTAATAAATTGTTTTAGGACCAATTAAATAAATATATAGCATTATGCTACTTGTTAAATAGAAGGCATCAAATAGACCCAGTGATCGTATCGGCTCATACTGATTTCAGCAATCGGTGATTGCCTCAAAAAATCCTGATCGGAGCACCTCTAATTCTGTCATACAGCTCACCTGTGATTGGTTGGAAGGTACACAGTGAGGACCAGCTATTAAAGTGGAGTTCTGTTTATACTGAGGTTTGTTTCACAGCACAAGCTCAGGTCAGACCAAAACCTCGTTCTTGGTACAACAGTGAAGACAGGCCCGGCGGCTCACCTTGATGAGGATTCCGTCCTTACAGTGGTGGATGCCGTTTCCCACTAGATTGCAAACACTGCCCGGGTAGATCTCCACACCAGCCCCCTGTGTGCAAGGCACAGCAACATAAACAGTCACTGAGCAGACAACATCAGCTGATCCGTGTAGTATCAGTATCACAGTGCATGTTACACAATAAAAATCATTCAACACATTTTATCTCCTGAGTGTGGCTCTACCACGCAGGCTGCTTGGACAGAATACATGTTTACTACAGAGGAGAAGGATATGTATTCCTGCAGCTCATCACGGTGAGCAGAGCGCAGACTGGAACAACAAACAGCCCTGACAGCAGTTTGTGAAGTGAAGCCTCAGAGCACTTTCTACCCATGATCAGCATCGGACAGCGCTCACCTTGGAGCCGTACAGGTCGCACATGTTCATGTCCAGGCGGGCCGACGTTCGGACGATGACTCCAGTGGTGTCGCACTGCAGCACGCAGTTCTCCATGTTCAGAGTGCCCTGACGCACACCTGACAGAAACCCAACAGGAAACAGTTAACAGGCTGTTTGTGTGTGCACACAGCGGTACGTGGGTATAATATATAATGATGATTCTGATGAGGAATGAGCCAGAAGCGGCATGTGGAAGTTATTGAGTCTCAAACTAACAAAACAGAAAAGACGTCTTTATTTTATTTTTAACAGGTTCTACATGGTTTGTTGGACAGACTCCTGTACCGACATCAGTGTTATGAAGATGTTTACAGTGAGGTGCCATCCCCGTTCTTCTGCCTTCAAAATTTATCCATACTCACACAGAATGCCCTCGATGGCATCGTGCTGGATGAACTTGATGTTGGACAGTCTGACATCGGCTCCTGTAGACTCCACAAATGAGTCGCCCTTGTTTTTCTTCTCAATCACCACCTCATCAGGAAGCCCGAAGCCTGGACCAGACAACACAAGAACCACCGGCAGTGCACAGTAGCTCTATGAGTACGTGTTTGTTAACCCCGAGTAAGGTCTGAAGGTAAATGACCCTGCGTCATTAAAATGCTATTTGCTATGTGCATGCTATTTGTCCGAGCGGACACAGTGGGTGTGAGGGGGGGGGGGATTAAATATAAAAAGATTGCTCTGTGTTTACAGTGTGCTGCTGCATGTGACGTGTGATTCTTCTCCGCACGCGGGTCACTTTCAGGCTGCGGACAGTTCACACTGGAGTCTGATATGAGCCACATTTAAGCAATAATACGAACTCTCAAACTAACAAAATCAGAAAAAAAAAATAAAAATTGGAATTGAGCATTAAGGCCTGCAGTCTGAACGTAGCCTTATACACAGTCTATAGGCGTCGCTGACTGTCGCATAAGCATTTCTTTGCGAGAACAAAAAAATAAATAAACAAAGACTTGTTGTAAGCTGTGTGAGAAATACCTTTTAAACTGTAGATTAGTACACACTGTATTTAATTTGAGGAAATAACTTTTGGTCACAATCTTGACACATTTTCAAAGTAAGAGCCACAAGATTACCATTTTGATAATCATCATCAAAGGGTCATGTTTTTCTTACGACAGAAACTCAGACATCTAGCCTAGGTGAGATTTAAACAGACAAATGTGGATCCTACGGGGACCATGGGAACACTTTTTACTATCTACATACAGTGGGGAGTAAGTATTTGATACACTGCTGATTTTACAGGTTTTCCTACTCTACAAAGCATGTAGAGGTCTGTAATTTTTATCATAGGTACACTTCAACTGTGAGAGACGTATCAACTGCGCCTGTTTGAACTCACACACTCAAACAGATTCCAACCTCTCCGCAATGGCCAAGACCAGAGAGCTGCGTAAGGACATCAGAGATAAAGGCTGGGATGGGCTACAGGACAACAGGCAAGCAGCTTGGTGAGAAGACAACAACTGTTGGCGCCATTATTAGAAAATGGAAGAAGTTCAAGAGGACGGTTAATCTCCCTCAGTCTGGGGCTCCATTCAAGATCTCACCTCATAGGGCATCAATGATCATGAGGAAGGTGAGGGATCAGCCCAGAACTACACAGCAGGGACCTTGTCAATGACCTGAAGAGAGCTGGGACCACAGTCTCAAAGAAAACCATTAGTAACACACTACGCCGTCATGGATTAAAATCCTGCAGCGCACGCAAGGTCCCCCTGCTCAAGACAGCACATGTGCAGGCCCGTCGGAAGTTTGCCAATGACCATCTGGATGATCCAGAGGAGGAATGGGAGAAGGTCATGTGGTCTGATGAGACAAAAATAGAGCTTTATGGTCTAAACTCCACTTGCCGTGTTTGGAGGAAGAAGAAGGAAGAGTACAACCCCAAGAACACCATCCCAACTGTGAAGCATGGAGGTGGAAACTACATTCTTTGGGGACAGGACGACTGCACCGTATTGAGGGGAGGATGGATGGGGCCATGTATCGCAACAACCTCCTTCCCTCAGTAAGAGCACTGATGATGGGTCGTGGCTGGGTCTTCCAGCATGACGACAACGACCCAAAACACACAGCCAGGGCAACTAAGGAAGAAGCATCTCAAGGTCCTGGAGTGGCCTAGCCAGTCTCCAGACCTGAACCCAATAGAAAATCTATGGAGGGAGCTGAAAGTCTGTATTGCTCAGCGACAGTCCCGAAACCTGAAGGATCTGGAGAAGGTCTGTATGGAGGAGTGGGCCAAAATCCCTGCTGCAGTGGGAAAACCTGCAAAATCAGCAGTGTATCAAATACTTGTTCTCCCCACTGTGCATGTGCATTTCTTGTGATCTCAGGAAGAGCTTTCATTTGTTTGAAATCACCATCTGATTTTCCTTTTGTATTTGAGAGAATGTCAGGGGAGAGATTCTGAATGTCGAGAGAGAACCGTATCTTTTTCTCCGTGCTGCACGTATAAAGAATTGATCCATCACATCTTTGACGCTGTATTTCTTCTTTGGAAGAACTTTTTTCACAGCTGTTAATATTTTCATAGCTGACGTTAATGACTCCAAGAATAGTCTGTGTTTGTCTTTTTTAAAAAACGTTTTTGTATATAATAAAGTGTCAACACTCATTCTCAGAGCATTTTTCACTGTCACATCTGTCAGCCAGCAACCACAGTTCACACAGTACCTGCAGGTCTGGATGATCTGAAGACCGTCTGTGTTTCAGTTGATCATTTCTTTAGTTTTGGACCCCTTTAAATGTAAAAACCATCTGTAGCACCAGTGCATGTGGTCCGGCATTACAGCTCCCTGCGACTGACCTGTCATAATAACACTATCATCAGCTAATTTTGTTCTATTTACTACCCCACTACAGGATCAAAGTACAGGACTGGAGTGAGCCTGAGGAGGTGCTAACTGATGCCTAACTACTGCTCATCCATCTGATGATCTCCGTGGCTCCTTACCTTCTATAGTGACGGAGTCTGGTAGGAAGATGGAGCTGCTGACACTGTAGATCCCTGGGAGAACAAGGACCACGTCGCCCTGATGACACGAATCCACCGCTGATACTGGGTCTCTGTGGAACTACACACACACGGTTTATACGCACAGTACAGCATAGGGCTGAGCGCTCCTAGCGGCTCAGTGAGGTTTCCTTCACCACAAGACTAACTTTAGATTCACCCCACCAGTGGTGAGGATCTAACAAGAAATAAAAACATCCAACTGGTTCACTTTTGTTGTAGACAAAGTACACAGCATCCAGCTGCATTCCAGTTCAGTGTGGTTTCAGTGATCTGACGAGTCTTTACATTTACCAGAGAACACAGACACTTTACTGAGTGAATGTTCTACAGCCGATCTAATCTGCTGCTGCTGGTGAAAGTGACGGCCAGGAGAAACCGCCAAGAGCTTAGATCTTTGCCAATAAACGGAGTGAGGGGAGACAAAAGAGGTGATATGAGAGTCGTAAGCGTTGGAGCTGAATGAATCAAAGTATTTTCCATGACCAGGAACCGGATCCAAAATGGACGTGTCTTCTGCAGCCTGTCCCTGGTCATATTGTTACGTGTGAGTATGGTACTGACCTCAATCTCAGTGTCCTCAGAGGAGCACAGAGGCAGCAGTCTGTCACGGAGGAGGGACTGGAGCTGCACGGTGCTGCAGGAGGCTGTGACCACATGGACCACCTTCATACCAGACGCCCGGGGCCCACGGCTCTGCACACACTGCTGCCTGGCATTACCTTTGTAGCCCAGCACGTACCTGGAGAGGAGGGGGAAGAAGATACTGAGGCAGGGCTCTAAGCTGACCTTTTTCCCCCAGGAGCACATGAGTTCCTAAATGAAAAAAAATTTAGGAGCACAGCGAAAAATGTTTAAGTAAAACAGAGTTTAGCGAACTATTTATTATACACATTTATACTACATGTGTGCTCCTTCTCCTTATGTTCAACTATGGTATGAAACCAGTGGAGGACTGGAAGTGTATCTGTACACTCAGCATCGGCCTTAATATTTTGTTAAAGCTTTTTAAAATATTCAATTCAATTCAATTCAATTTTATTTATATAGCGCCAAATCACAACAACAGTTATCTCACAGCGCTTTTCATAAAAGAGCAGGTCTAGACCGCACTCTGTGATGATATTTACAGAAGCCCAACAGTTCCCACCAAGAGCAAGCACTAGGCGACAGAGGCAAGGAAAAACTTCCTTTTAAGAGGCAGAAACCTCGAGCAGAACCATGGCTCAGGGTGGGCGGCCATCTGCCTCGACCGGTTGGGGTGAGAGAGAGAGAGAGAGAGAAAGAAAGAGAGAAAGAGAGAGAGAGAGAGAGAGAGAGAGAGAGAGAGAGAGAGAGAGAGAGAGAGAGAGAGAGAGAGAGAGAGAGAGAGAGAGAGAGAGAGAGAGAGAGA
>NC_060169.1:35996472-36015331 GCF_021292245.1 Micropterus dolomieu | reverse complement strand
TTCAATTCAATTTTATTTATATAGCGCCAAATCACAACAACAGTTATCTCACAGCGCTTTTCATAAAAGAGCAGGTCTAGACCGCACTCTGTGATGATATTTACAGAAGCCCAACAGTTCCCACCAAGAGCAAGCACTAGGCGACAGAGGCAAGGAAAAACTTCCTTTTAAGAGGCAGAAACCTCGAGCAGAACCATGGCTCAGGGTGGGCGGCCATCTGCCTCGACCGGTTGGGGTGAGAGAGAGAGAGAGAGAGAAAGAAAGAGAGAAAGAGAGAGAGAGAGAGAGAGAGAGAGAGAGAGAGAGAGAGAGAGAGAGAGAGAGAGAGAGAGAGAGAGAGAGAGAGAGAGAGAGAGAGAGAGAGGGATGTAAGGAGAGAGAGAGGGGAGGGAGGCAGCCTACACAATATACACACAGAGGTACAGACAGCGAAGGTAATGTTGCTATAAACTAAATGAAAAATGGTACAGATATTTATAATATTGAAACATGTTAGGAAAATTTGAGACATTGAAAACAGCTTTTAAAACACTGATCACTCATCACAAAAATCTTTACTGTGATTGGTGCTTGTGTAGTTTTTGAACCAGGGACGGATTCACGATACACCAGCAGCACCCACACAACCCACACCTAATGTAAACAAGACTACTGAACAGGATTACAGTAACTTTAGTAAAACAGAACAAGGGGAAGGTGTTGCTCTCAGGAGGAGGCTAGAAGTAGCACATACTGGCACAGTGGTATCCTGCAATGGAAATCTTTCCACTGCAGAGACTTTCTACAACGTGGAGGAGAAACTAGTTTAAATGAGTGTATTAGTGTAATATTATAACATTAGATCAAAAGTTTGTTAATTATTTGACAGAAGTTTCATGTTTGTGAGTTTTTTCCATTCATTAAATCCTTGTGCAAGAAAAATTGGCCAATATTGGTCTCTCAATTTGTTAATGCTACCATCTCATCAATAATCACCAGCATTCATGCCCCCCCCCCCCCTTTCATTTGACTGACACCAGCTTTGCGTTGCGTCCTGCCCGCTACTCGGAACGGGGCGTTTTGAACGATTAGCGGAGCAGCGGGAAGGTTGTGGTTACGGTAGTTACTCACATATTGCGCTAGTGAATCATTTTTCCGGTTCGCGCTTATCAAAGTTTAGGGGCATATGCGAGCTAAATGGTCGCACTGTAGAGCCCTGTGATGGACAGCTGGATAAGAGAGACAAAGAGGAGGTAGTGGTGCTGGTGTAGGGCATATGGAGGTGGAGAATCTCAACACATTCTACCTCAACAGGGGGTTCTCGAAGATGTGCAGCTTGCGTTTCAACGTCTCCAGCTGGTCGTGGAGCTTCAGGCCCTCCACCATGGATACGTTGTCCAGCTCTGAGTCCGAGTCAGTGCTCAGGTCGCTGCACAGCACCGAGAACTGCTGGAAGCACTGGGAGCAGTTTTTCAGTAAGGACTGGTACTCTGCCACCAGGCCTGCTGGGACTCTGTCCTCTAAGATGTCGTAGTAGCTTAAATAAGACACATTTTCAATCAGGATTCACGGGGATGAACCAACACTCATAATACATCATCATCACCCAGACGCAAGGTTTACTCACAGCCTGAGACGAGGCTCCACACAACGAACAAAGTAATCAAAGTCATCATCTTCATCTTCCTCATCCCACTGCCTCCAGATGTGTTTATAGAAAAACCTGCAGACAGGCGGAGGAACATGGGAATGGCACAAATTGAGAAGTAAACTTTAATCAGACTGTTTAGGAGAAGCAACAAGAAGTAAACTCCGGGCACAGGATCCATTCAGCAAGTCCCACCTGAGGTGCTCAAGTGCAAGGGCGGTCTGATCAAAGTCCCCAGACTGGTCGTAGACCACCTGGAGCTCCTGCAGGGGGACTTTGTGCTGAGTGGCCTCCAATAGGGATTCCATACTCTCCTCGGTGAGTTCACAGCCTCTGGTCTCACACTGCAGAGGCAGCACCAGCCCCACGCACGCCTTCAGGTCCTTCCAGTCCACATCCCGCACCTGAAACCACGAGCAGCTCTTCTCTGTAAACAGATTCAACTGAACCTTCTCTGTGCTTACTGATTAAATTGGCAGCAGCTGAACTGCAACTTGTGCGCGTCAAATCAGTGATTTATAACCATCTTTACTTGGTACATTTTAATCCAAATATAGAGCACATTTCTACAAAGGTAAAAAAGCATATCAGTGAAAGTTTCCATTAACTACTGTTTTGGGGACAAACTCACTGAGGTGGATGGATCCTGGATCCCATTTTTGTTACCCCATCCTGACTACCCAGAGCGAGTCAAATAAAAGCAACCCAGTTTCATTCAGGAGAACAGCTTTTTTTTACCCTGAACGCAGCCTCACTGGGTCCTGTTCAAACACAGCGGTCACACTGAAGAGACTGATGTCAGTCTGAGGTACAACAGGTTCCTCTAAATCCATGCTCTCACTCAGGATTGAAATAAGGCTCAAGTGGGGTGAAAATAAAAAGGTACATCTACAACAGAGACACGTCTGAACGTTGGTCTCACCTCCACCAGAACATCAAAGACATCAATAGACCACAGAGCCAACCAATCACACGGCTCCACCACCTTCTCCAGGTAGTCTGCGGTGAAGGCCTTCACCTCGGAGGGTTTACAGTCTCCTACAGACGAATATACATGAAAGGTTAATAATTCTTATTGTACTGCATCTGAGTGGGAACATGTAAAGTGAGAGTGCGTAGTTACCGAGCATGTAGTCCTGGTACGCCTTGAACCGCTCATAGAAGAGCAGATGGCTGGTCTGGAAGGTGTCAGGGAGACTTGAATTCACTCCTCTATTACGCTCACATCTCTGCAGCTGAGTGCCCGACTTTTCACTGTTGAAGTGGTCTGTGCCACTGTCATCATCACCATCATCACTCTCATCTTCTTCATTCTGAAAGAGAGCTTTAAAGAAAGACATGCGAAATATGATGAAAGCTGTAGAGGAATATTTCGTTTTCTTCTCCCTACCCTTGGTGGGTCTAGGTAACAGCTGTTCATAAGTGACCTCAGTGTTACCAAATGCATCAACTAGTTGTTGCATAGAGATCAGCTGCTTACAGCCATTAACTGCCAGGTGGAACCGTTATTAGCTTACTGAGCCAACTGACAGAGCGAACGTTAGCATTTTAATATCTGAGACGGTCAGAAGAGTGAACACATTTCACTAAAATAACACAACATACCTCAAATTAAAACAACCTTAGCATATATTTCCCTCTCATCATAAACTGTATGACTAATGCTAACTCTGAAACAGATTTCTCCCTGTATGCAGACAGAAATTAAACTAATACTTACATTTACAAGGATTTATCTTTCGAGCCTCTAAAACTGATTTTTAGAAGATTTGCTAGCTCCTGATGCTACAGTGACTTCCTGTTTACGTAGCAGATTGATCCTGATTGGACAGCGCTGCAGATGTTTCCAGTACAACTACCATCTGCTCTGCTAAAGAGCCTTGCTCGGGGCTTGTGATTTGCCGGTCGGCAAGCTCTGTGACCGTCAGGCTGTGATCAGGGCTAAATCAGTTATCAATCGGCAGTCGCCAGTCTTTATGTGTGAACTACTCAAGGACGAGTCAAAACGGCTCCCCGACACATTTCTGACACATCGCCGACATCTGCCAGATATCTAGAATGACAAATATCGAGGAGTCGGCCGAATCAACATCCACATCCAGCTAATGATAGCAGGCAGCTACTTTTTACTCTCCTCCAGCTCTCTGTAGCTCAGACGATCCCTGCTACCTGTGTGTGCTGATCCATTCTTTCACCCATATTCTTTGTCTTTATAATTTCTATCTTAATAATAACAAACAGCTGTTTCGTGTGTAGGTCCTCCTCATTTCCCGTTTCACATGTGTTTTCTTGACGAAACCTTGTTTGGAGACCAGCGTCGGGTGTCAGCTCGCGTAGTGTGTGACCCCCTGTCACCGATCAGTCACGTAGTGTGAACGCCACAACGACTTCAGACTCCCGTCACAAGGTGACAAGTTGTGTAGCGTGAAGAGCACGGCTATTGGCCGACGCTGAAAGTCGTGTAGTCTGCAGGAGCCTTTAGGGTCTGTCCCAGTACCCTAACCTGCAGTCTTGAGCACTTCGTTGTGCATTCACACCATGGCAGGTATTTGACAGGTGTGTCCCAGTGAGCTCCGATAAGCTTCCACATGTTTGAGGTCTGAACAGCACTGTGGCAAACTCGACTACTGCAAATACCCCAAGCGTGGTGTAGGGATGAACTCTTACTCTGCGTTGAGAAACACCACTCTGGTTAGTTTAGACTACTTCTAGATCTACTTCAGAAACAGTCTTTGATAAGATATAAGGCTGCAACGATAAGTCGATGTAGGGGGGAGGGGGAGATAGCAATCTTCATCTTAAGAACATTTCTGGTTGTTTATTTCTAACCGCAATGCACTACAGGAAGTGCTGTGGGCAGTATGGCTTCCACTGTCTGCTTGAATGTAAGACTATTGATGAAGAAGAAGCATTCATGCGAAGAAACAGCAGAACGTTGTTTTGTTTTTACATGTTTTGTACACTATTTAACTCACTAAATCCACTTTTGAAGCGAGAAATCAACTGTGTAGCATTTCAATATTGGCAGTTTTACCAAAGTTGATGGTGAATGGTGAAAATGTGCTCAAACGTTTTCAGGGTTGAGAAGCTCCACAAGCGCCGCCAGATAAGCGGTGCCAGCCGGCTGGCCGGCCGCGCCCACAGAGCCCTCTGGTCCCAGTTAACACAGACCACTGCAGCAGCAACGACAGAGAAAAGGCCACAAATTTGAGATTCTTTCTTAGGGATGAAATAATTACCGGTTTAACGGTAAACCATGGTAAAATTCCTGACGGTTATTATTACCGTACACATTTTAATTACCATGATAGCACATTTTTACAATACCGTGATAATACTGATAACCGTGATAGTTTTGGTCACTAATATCGTGATATGAAGTATTCATACCGTTTCATCCCTAGTTTCAATGTTTGTACCTGTTATTCTGTCTTTACAATCTGAGTAATGGTTTAAAGTAAAGGAAAATCTGGCTTGTGATGTAAATTACAACATTCTCTAGTTATTGCCTAAAACTTATAAGTACTTAAATAAACTACAGTAGTAGTATGAAAGGGGATTGTTGCTTTATTATTCTAAATAGACATTACATTGTTAGTGTACAGTTGTGCTGATGTGTTATAGTGCTTTTAATTTATTTTTATTTTATATAGCTCCAAAGCAAAAATCTTTAGTCTGTGTGTTGAAGAGCAGCAATTCACTTGAAAGATATTTAATTAGTTCAATGGGTTAATTGGGGTTAGGAGATGACAAAAATAAAAGTCGACTAATCGAATAAATAGATTAGTCGACTACTAAAATAAGACAGCGCTCCAGTAACCGTGGTCAAAATTATTTTGTTCATTTAATTTGAGCAGGGGTGCTATTAATCATCGACTGTGCTTTAACGCCCTCTGGTGGCTCAAACGGAAACTACATGACAAGTTCTAACCTACAGAATATAAGCGGTTTACAATTTTAAAAAATAAATAACAAAGTTTGCACCTCCTGCACGTCGGGTCGTGCAGCTCTGAATGTCCATGCATTTTGCAGGCTGTGTCACTTCCTGTCCGCTATTTCCATAAATGTATGAAACTGCAAAACTGATTCCAAATAAAACTGTACAAGTAACACGATGGTGATGGGCAGATGTGACTGGAGCAGCTACGGGCCAACAGACCACTCAATAGATCTTCAATTGGTATTGTGTAAACAGGTAAAACCAGTACAACCAGTACTAGAGAAAGTAGCGACTCCGACCGAGTCCTGGACAGATTCACTGACTACATGTTGGACTGCACAGTTCACAATATCTTGTACGTGTCTGTAAAGGTATTGAAGTAGGTTTTGAAATCACAGATAGGATTTGATTCAACTTCATTGTTATTTCACAGTGTAACATATACAGGTACTGAGACAACGAAATGCAGTTCAGCATCCAACCAGACGTGAAGTAAAGAATATGAACTGTAAGAATTATTACAGTTTTTAATTTCACCAGCTATCAGAGGGAACTCAGCCCAACACAAAAAGCTTGATGTCAGCTGAGGGAAGGCGGAGGAGGAGGAGATACAAGAGCTGATACAGAGTCTAAACAGACACCAAGAACTTTCTACTACTGAGATCTTTAGCTAACTTCGTAACTTTAGGTTCCCGGTGGGGTCAATAACAGTTAGAAACGTCTAGCATGCAACCATAGATAGACACCAGACAATTATAGTCTGAGTGTCGTAGGACGGATCGTAATCACGGGGGGAAATGACGTTATATCAAGTTAAGTTACAATAACATCAGCTAGTAACGTTAGCTCAACGTTTGCTCCCACCGGGGGCACACCTGTGACTGCTATGGTCCCTCTAAAACAAAGCGTTCAAACGCAAACAAAGTTATGTTAGAAGTTAAACTTAGTTAACGCAACATCAGAAAATAACGTTACCAACGTTGGCTAAAGTTAATGTTAAGCATAATTTAACCAGAACAGCTGAACTTTAGCGTAAGTTAGGCCAACCAAAGTTAGTAACGCTAACCGATGAAATAACACGCTGACATTAGCAACCGACGAAGTATTTTAACAACGAACAAGAAAAAACGTGACACAGACCTTGAGTTATTGCACCGGACTTGTTCTGTTCCACTTTGTTCTGTTCCACGTCGAGTTCAACGTTAACGTAAGACTCCGAATCAACCAGCACGATGTCTGTCATCTCGTCTCCAGCTGACGGGGTTTCCACCCGTGCTTCGTGCTCCATGAACAATTAAAGAAAACTACTGAATACGTCGCCGAGTAAAATTTGACGGACTAAAAGCCAGCGGCGCTGAGCACTACACAAGTTTTGTCAGTTTGACAAACACACCAGTTACTTTCAAAATATTCCCGGTCTGCAGAGCCGCAGCCAATCGAGGACAGTACAACTGCAGCATGTCCCGCCCCTTAAGGCCCGAGCTCCTGGGAGCGAATGAGAAATGGGTAGGACTGTTGAGCATGCGCACTCCCCTGTCTCAACCCTGTTTTTTTATTTTATTTTATTTTTTTTAATTTTTATTTTTTCCCCAACACTTTATTTGCATTTTCAATAAACAGGCATCATTGTAACATTGCATAGGCCTACCATTTAAATACAACTAAGTAGCATGCAACCGAAAGTAAATAAGCAAAAATTTAATAAATACCCCAAATAAATAGTAAATAAATAAATATATAAATCAATAAACATAAAATAAAATAACATAAATTTAAGAGGATTTACTCAAAACACAGTGAAAGTAACTCAGAGAATCTTAAGGCACTATTCTTTTCCAGCATTTTCAATGACCAAAAAAGAATCTTCAAATCATAAATGAATGCATTAAAATTATCATTATTATTATTATTATTATTGGTGTAGTTTTTAAAAATCTACAATTAAGAATATAAAGTTTTGCTATGATGAAGATATTATTACACAAATGTCTTTGTTTTCCATAAAACAACCAAACTTCACCTTATGGTAATCAAACACAGGTATTACATTCTTTGTACCTAACCAATCCAATATCCTTTTATTTAGAGACATTACAGCTGTAGAAAAGATGTTCCTGAGATTCAATATCAGTCTTACAAAACGTACAAACATTACATTACATCTAAATTAAATCTTACTCTTACGAATTCATTACATGGATAAATATCATTAATTGTTTTGAAATGAACCTCTTTCATTTTAGGAAACAACGGAAATGATAAAAATCTAGTTTGAACCTTGACAGTGACAAAACCTTTCTTTTCACAGGAAGAGGAAAACATTCTTTTGTCATCAATGACCTCAAAAATTTGTTATCACATTTACTATCTAAGAAATTATACTTATCCACAAAGAGATTAGCAGATGTAGGTATCACAGCAGAGTATTGTAACATTCATTTTATCTGGTTTATCAAAGCCTTAGGAATGGCATTGACTACTAAGGAATATTGTCTAATTGCAATAAAAATTAAATTTTGTTTTAAACTCATCATGACTTAACATATTCCCATATTCATCCATTTGATGTATTATAGCCCACACTCCTTTTTCCATCCAATCTATATAAAGTAGTGTTTTCCTCTTGTGTGAGATGTACCTGTTGTTCCATATTGTAGCCTTATGAGGGGAAAAATGATGCTTATACATCATTTTCCAATACATACTGCATATGATAATCTGATAATTTAAATCAACTTTGATGGGTCAAAATCACATTTTAACAGAAAACCAATTCCTCCTACCCTTTGAAAAAGATAAGCTGGAAAACTAAACCATAAACAGTGTTCCTGTTTTCTAAACATTTGCAACCATTTTAATTTAATAACTCCATTCATTACTTTGAAATCAATCACAGCCATGCCGCCTTCTTCTGATGGTTTAACCATGTCACTTTTTCTAATCAAATGCTGCTTATTATTCCAAATAAAATTATAATGCATTTGGTTTATTTTCTTAATACATCTGTCTGGAACTGCTAAAGAATATGCAGGGTAAACTGGTCTCGAAATCGCTTCCATCTTCGTTTGCAAAATTCTTCCAAAAAATCGAAATATTTCTTTGTAACCAGCTATTTAAGATTCTTTGATTCTTTTGCAAAACATCTTGGATGTGACTGTTTCCCCTGTCACTATGGCCTTTACTGATAGTTACTCCCAAATACTTAACCTCCTTTTTGACTGGGATGTTATGAATAAAAGGTTGTGCACAGTAACGAATAGTCAAAATCTCCCTGAAGCTTCAGAAAAAATAGCTGCAGCTTTTAAGGCATTAGGTATTTGATCAGAATCTTTCAAAAAGTGTGCTGTATCATCCGGTAACTGTGTTATTATCAAGGGATTACCCATAACATCCAATGGTTTTATAGTTTTATCATTTTTAATATATACTGCTAACAGTTCAGCTGCTAAAATAAAAAGAAGAGGACTAACTGGGTCTCCTTGTCGTATTCCCCTTTCAACATTGAATCTCCTTGTGATTCCTGTAGGAAGTAAGGCTGCACTTGTAATACCCTTGTACAACATACCAATAACCTCAATAAATTTTTTCCCAAACCCAAAATATTGTGGTGTCTGTAAAATAAAGGGGTGTTCCAATCTGTCAAAAGCTTTAAAAAAAATTAAAAATAAGATAATACTGTCATCCTCCACCAAGTATGCGTAGTCAACAGATCTAAAATAAGCTGGGTGTTGTTATATATTAAGCGATTCTGAAGAAAACCTGACTGTGTCTCACTGACAATTTTATCCATACCACTTTTAAGCCTAGAAGCCAAAGCATGAGTAAATATTTTATAATCAACATTAAGTAAAGTAATCAGCCTTAAATTGTCTATAATTGTTTTGTCTTTGTTTGTCTTTGGGATTAATGTTATTATACCTTGTTTCATTGTTGTTAGTAGCATATTACCATTTAAACATTCTTTCAGTGCTTCAAAGAGTAATTCTCTTACATCAATCTAGAAAAACTTATAAAAGTTAGTTGTTAACCCATCCTGACCTGGTGATTTTCCGAGAGCCATTTTCTTTATAGCAGTATCAAGCTCCCCAATACTTAAATCAGCGTCACATGTCCTTTTAAAGTCTGGGTCAATTTGAGGGATGTATGGCTGTAACGTTTTAAACATTTTTTTCTGAATTTGCGTCTGAGAACGAGGAAATATATACATTGTGATAAAACCCACATATTTCATTTGCTATTTCTTTTTGGTTAGTCACAATTGTATCATTAACATTCAACGTTGTGATTGTATTTAACCCTGTTTAGAGGTCACTCAACCAGGGGGGCCCTGCACTCAACATGTCCTCTTGCTTCATATACAGTTTTATCACTGTCATAGAGGACACTATGTTTAATTGTCCACATACTTAAAATAATAATGAATAATGTAAATGTGTTAAGTCCACGCAATTCTGTTGACTTCCTGTTGCAACGGTTGCATCCCCGGCTTGTAACCCACATTGTAACCGCTGGGAGGCAGCAGCAGTGTGGGAGAATCATCAAACTGTAACGTTAGAAGAAGAAAGTGTTTTGACTGGCGAAACACAACCTCGTTTGGTCGTGGCGCCAGCTCTAAGGTAACCCGTGGGAATTAATGTAAAAGTAAATGCACATTTTAATATAAAAGAGAAGTCTGGGAAACGACGGTGTAAGCATGCCTGCCACGAGATGTGGTTTAACGGAACCGACGGCCGTACCGGATTAATTCACGTCAATTAGCATTAGCATGCTAACGAGTCGTTTTGTGATGTGCAGCTAATGCGGCTTTAACGCGCCGCTCCACAGAAGGTCACGCACGTTTCACTGATTCAATTTTCACATTTAGACGTGACGTGGGACATTGCACCCATACCTTCCACGAGCTTTCTGTGTGTGTGCGTGCGTGCGTGCAGGGTTACAGAAGAGACAGTCCCGGGTGGTTCCTCTCTTATTCAAGTAAAAAAAGAAGTATACAGTCTGGAAACGCCAAACAAAAGCATACATCTTACATTCATGAGTCTTCTATCTTTTATCTAGTAGGTTTGGCAAATGTACGACTGGTTTATTTATATTACTACTGTATCTCCAACACAGTGCCTCACTGAACCTTGTCACTAGTTGTCCACAACATTACTAAAAATCAATGATTCAACACTTGTATTCTCTAAGTAACACTAAGGTGGAGCGCTGGAACATGTGTTTATATCTCTTCAATATGTGGTTGGTTTAAATGATTTCATGTGCTTGCTTTAAATCTCAGATTGGTCAGCATCAGAGTGGCAGACAAACACAACGTGGAATCTACAACCGGAGGGATCTGATTGGTCAGTGGTGATCCCCTGAAGTTATTCTGCTCCGGAGCAGGTTAGCCTTGCAGCATACAGTAGGTCACACGGTGATCTACCTGGTTAAAAGTGAGCCAGCTTCGTGGAAAACCTGAGTTAAGCCCAAAGAGAGCTGGCTAGCCCACTAATCTCACTTTGTGGTACAGACCCCCAGGCTGGCTGTGCTATAATTTTCAAACGTAGTCATGTTTTTCTAAAACAGCCCACATAACAGGCAAGCAGAGAGCTGATGTGTGAAACCTGTGAAGTGAATCCTGGTTGTACATAACACACCAAGCAAGTGAAAACTTAACAACACTAGAACCACCAGGATTACAATGAAAACATCCAGAGGATTATTTAAAAAGATCCAATAAAACTTCACCGCTGCTTTCAGTTCTTCTGTCTGGTCAGACCTCAGACAGGCGATGCAGACAGTCATGTGACTAAACTAGCTCAGTGTGCCAGTAAGGCACATAAAGCTGGTAGATCTTTTTCGCTGAAGACAAGTTGGCTTGTCGTAGCAGGAAAAACAGGTGTGATCAATGATGGCTGCTTTCCACGTAGGAGTTCCAGGACAGGCTTACTGGGACATTTAAAAGGGAAAGAAGAAAGATCATTACTGTATTAAGACACACCTGTGCTTTTCCTGCTTTGACACCAGACAAAATGTCTGTTGTTTTTCCTGTGAGAGAGTGAGACATATAGGCTGATGGAGATGTTTTACTTCCTAAGCTGCTTTTAGTTAGTATTTGAGTGTGTTCATCTACTACAGTTTGTCTACAACATAGTCACCGAGCTCCCTGTGGAGTTAACCACAGTACAAACACAATAGGCTGTGCACAGTGTAGACTGCGTACAGTTTATAGAAATGACCAGACCATGCGGTCATATAATAATACGTTGATGAATGGACATTAAGCCTCAGCGTTGCCTCTGAATGTTTACAAATCTCAGGAGGTCAGAGATTGTCAAATGGATAACACAATGCACTCTGGGACACTAAATGGCAGGAAGTTCAAGACCCAACAACTCCCACTAAGGGCACACAACGCAAAACACACACAACATCCAACCAGGCAGTGCTCCCAGAACCTGATTAAATAATAATAAAATACCATTAGATTATGTAATGTGCAATAAAACAGTGTAACAACACAACAATATAAATAGTATATGCTCACACATGACACCAGTTGAGCAGGATGATGGTGTCACAGATAAAGTAAAGGACAAAAAGAAACTGTGGACAACCAACAGGTGCTGATTGTGTACTAAAATGCTTATTTTCCATGCCCCTGTAGTACGGCCTGTAGCTCACCATGTTTCCTCTGTCTCCTGCGGCAAAAACACTTGTATAAATACACAGCTCTACACAGTCTGATTGCCTTACAATGTGTTTATCCAAATAGGAAAATACAGAGTGTACAGTAGTCTTTTTCTTTTGACAAATGAATATTAACATAAGCTGCACAGTAATAGGAAAACTTTATTATGAACACTTTTATAAATCAATTATCAATTACATGAATTTATAAATCAATTGTTTTCACTGCTTGTGTAAAATGTTGAACAATGCCTACAAAAAGCCCCTGCGATATGGGATCTCATTTAGGAATGCATCGAAATGAAAATTCTTGGCCGAAGCCGAATATAATGAAAAAAATTGCAGAATACTGAACAAGTACATTCACATTTTTTCCATTTATTTAGCCTTTTTTTAAAAAAATTTTTTGCCATTGCATAAATTAAATAGTCAAAATGTGCTTTTTACTCAGTGTTTCCCAGAGACTTTGGTGGGTGGGTCCAAGGCTTGAGAGGGTCCAGTAAAGTAAATTACATGTGTCCATTTACTTTTAATGTACACATGTATTAAGTTTTATACTTTCTGTGAATATTATCCAATTAATCTTATTTCCACACTGTATAGACACCTTATTTTGAGTATTGTCACGTGTGTATCGTCACGCTAAATTCGTCAACTCCGACCCAGTTTGATAAATAATGTTGTATGTGGTTCTCGTATCGCGTAACATTCAGACTCTCTTCAGTAGGATTCTCACACTGCAACACTTCTCTTTGTAAAGAGAGAAACTGACAGCATAAAGTCGCTCACCTGCCTGCCAGCTCGCTCTGGTCCATCTCAGTGGATTTACCATAAAAGCTTGAATACGTGTGCACTCCAATTTTGGGTGCGTCGAGCTTAATCACCTTCTCAAAAACGAGTGACAGAAACACTCAAAGAGGGTCAGATTGTTGCCTTTTCTAAGAAGTTAGCCACAGAGGGATGTGCTAGGAGACAGTTCAGCAGAACAGTGTCTGCAAACAGCGAGTTTTGCGTCTTTCTCTGACACTTTAAAATGCTTCCACACTGCAGCCATGCCAATGTAATTGTTGGTAAGATTTATTTGGTCTTTCGACTTAGTAGGCCGAACACCAAAAGAGCTTTTTTTTGCTATTATCGGCCAATTAATTTCGTTGGCCAAACATTCGGTGCATCCCTAAAATCATTTGGGCCCCATGATGGTTCTAGTGTTAAAGAGAATAAATTAGTTTGTACATAACATGTTCTCTGTCATCATGACTGCAGTATACCACCTCACTAGAACAGCTTCAGAAATGTCCCAGTTTCATCATGATGGGACTGAAAATGTTGAACTGAATTTCCTAAATCAGTGTTTTTGGAGAGAACATAGAATTCTACAAGTTTGCAACTCCTAAAGTATTGTTCTCTGTGACGTCAGATTTACTGAAACACGTGAGGCTGTTTATACAAAAACAAATTCAATTCATGTTTTTAAGTTTTCTTCAGTATCAAAGTAATCCGGTGACAGTTGTCTGTACATCCATGGGTACACTACAGATAGGAGCTGCTAACAGTTAATTCAGCTACTTTTCATTGGGACCATTTGACTACATGTAAACACATAGAATCATTTCCAGTATGTGTGAATACTGGGACTATTTTGATGGCTATTAATGAGAAGTTTAGGTGTGGTCAGCTGTTTTGTGTTGCTCTCTTTGCATTGATTAAACTGCCTTTCAATTAAAGCTAGATAGTAATCAACATTTTACATCATTTGTTGCTTTATCTTGACTGATCTTTCGCCTGTGTGTTGGATGATGACCATGAATGAAGGCCACAAGTTGAAACGCGTTGGTCTCACAGTAGAGTTGTTCTTTATGCTACATGTGTTGTTGGAGGTCTGACCTCTCCCTCTCTCCCCCTCACCAGGTTCTTGATTTATCCGAGCTGCTGAGTCTCAGTGTTAGGATGTGTGATCAGAAAAATGGCGATGATGATGTGTATGAACTGTCAGCGAGTGATGAATCTGAGCCTGAAGAGCAACCCAGCAGTGCTCCCTTTGACCCCGAGCTGGACGACGACGACGATGATGACGACGATGATGACAGGGAGGTTGAGATCTCCGCTCCGGCTGCTGGACACAGAGCTCAGAGTTTATTCAGTCTGAGGGGAGGGAACTCAGCTTTCTCAAACCGCAGCCAAAGCATCTTTGACTGCCTGGACAGTGTTGCTCGACTGGCCTCCTCCTCTCTGAAGCGGGACGATGTCGCAGACGGAGTGTTTGCTCGGCCTCTGCCTCCGCGTCCCAGCAGAAAGACGAGCCAGCCTCCGTCCAGCTGCCCCACACCAGCAAAGAGAGGAGCCCCGGACTACCTGGTGCACCCTGAGCGCTGGACCCACTACAGCCTGGAGGATGTGGCCGAAACCAGCGATCAGGGTAACAGCAGGGCGGCTCATAACTTCCTGTCCAGTCTGCAGCAGAGGAAAGAGCAGCAGGAGAGCCCGAGTGATTCCTCCTGTAACATCCAGCAGAAGATGATCTTCTCCAGACCCAGCAAGCTGCCGAAGGAACAACCGGCTGAGGAGCTGTCAGCTGTTCGAGGCAAAGAGATGGAGACACGCCTCAGTCACCTGGAGGAGGAGGAGGAGGAGGGCAGGGAGAAAGAGAAGACTGGAGGAAAGAAAGACCAGAGTGTAGAGAAGGCTGAGGAAAGGGCGAGAGACATGAGTGGTGATGTGGTGCAGAAAGAAAAAGGTGAGGAGGAGGAGGAGAAGATAGAAGGAGCTAACCCCAGCTTTACCTCCTTCAGGAAGCCCAAGCGGAAGAACTACAGGAAGAGCTCAGGGCAAGAGGACAACTGAGCCCGATGCTTTCTGTCACCGCAAAATAATACCAACAGCAGAGTTCATCAAAAAAAAAATAAATAAAATAAAATACTGACTTTACTGTTCTCAGCCTAGTTTCACAGCTGAGTCGCCAAACCTCGAGCTCTTAAAGAGGAGCATAACAGCACACAGGGAAGTAGTGTTTTACTGCCCTCTGTGGTTAACATTTTCAAGCCTGTTTGACCTCTGACCACACCCAGCTTTCCTGCTGTGCTCTGTTGAACTTGTAACCGCGCCCAATAGTGATGTCACAATGTCCTAGGGTACACTTGTATGTCACGGCAGCAAGGGGAGAAGTTAGACCACTCGGGGGGGGGGGGGATTATCCAATCAGAGCTCAGCAACAGTAACTAGCCACAGGAGGATTTGTCCACGGGATGAATTGGAGTGCACAAGGCTGTAGTCAGAGAGATCCTTTAGTCTTTCTACAACCACAGAGCTAAAGTGTAACTAATGGATTAAACTGTTTTTCTGTTCTGATGTTAGCATGCTACATTGTGACGTAAGTTTTGCATCCAAGGCCGAGCAGTATTTCATTAGCTGACTCGCATTTTGTGGAGTTAAAGGTTATGTTGAAAAAATACACTTTTACATGGTTCACTGGATCAATTTTAAAAAGTCAGCCAGAGACAGTGTTTTCATCGTGGAGCTAATGTTAGCTTAATTAGCTAACTACAGTGGCTCAATAGTCAGCTAGAAAAAGAGACACTGCCTGTTCTGAAATCAGACCCATTGTTTAGACTAGTTTGTTTAGCTTATCCATTTTGATGATAAATCTGTGGCCGTTAATGTAATTTTATATTATATGTGCTGAAAATGAAAGATTGACAGGTTAGCAACAGTCATTTATGGGGTGACAGACAGTTAAACCCAAATTAGCCTAATTGCCATCATGTACACTCAAGTCTGAGGAAGAACGTTGTGGGAACAGAGCTTTGGTGTTATTAATTAAGATTTTTTAAACGTGAAAACTCCCTCATTTTAATTTTGAATAAAAGACTCAGAGGGCAGCTGTGGAGGGAAATTAAAGTCAGTGTAGGAATTTAAAACTTTTTTATTTATCCTAATTTTTCAATTCTTGTTGCATGTTCTGTATTTTGGTATTGTCTCATTCTTTAATAAAAATATTGATTTGTATTATTTGACCTGTCATCCTTTCAGAAACTTTCAAGACTCGTTTATTTGGCACACTGAAATTGAGAAAAATTAATATTTACATTTAATAAGATTTATTTGTAAAGCACTGTTCATAAAAGAAATAAGCTCAGTGTTTTAGAATAAAGAAAGTACATGCACCAAATGTTTCACATTAAAATGGACATAGAATGAGCATAAAAACAAAGAGAATGCTGCAATTAAAGTAAGATGGATAATAAAACCTTTTAATAAAATTAATGAGAATACAATGCACAACATAAAATCAAAAATAAAACCCGCTGAAAAATTAAAATAAAATTGAGTGCAGAATGCATCAAATGAAGTAAAACAACAATAGATACGTTTAGAGATAAGTTTTTAGCTTTCTATTAAACATATTTAGCGAGCGGGCTTCCCTGATATCTACAGGTCGTGTGTCCCATAACTTTAGGACGTTATTAAAGTAGGCTGCATCCCTGATTTCCTTTCTGCTGTTTCTGGGAACCTCCAATAAACCAGCAGCAGATGATCACAGTGCTCCTGAAGGCAAGTAATGAACAAGGGAGTTGCAATGTACCTTACAATCAATTCTAAGTATTAGAGGGAGCCAGTGCAGAGCAGCTGAGACTGAACTCTCCTCTTGGTCCTAGTTAACAGCCCGAGCTGCAGCGTTTTCAGTGAGCTGAAGTCTCAGTGTTAATTCAGCAGGCCAGCAAAAAGTACATAACAGTAGTCGAGTCTGCTTGAAATAAAGACATGGATCTTTTTTTCCGGCATTGTTCTCAGGGTTGCGCTATAGCTGTTTTTAAAGTGAAGAAAATTATGGTTTTAATCGCCTATGTAATGTGGGACTTGACTCTTAGATCTGAATCTAAGAATACACCAATACCTGTAACTTTAGATTTAATCCAGGGAGTCCATTCCCCCAGATTATTAACAGCGTTTCTCTTTTTGCATTTATATCCACATTATGTGTTAAAAGTGGTGAAATCAAGGATGAAGATGAACGCTAGCAGGTGAACATTTTGTGTAAAGCTTTTAGACATCATAACGACGGTGTCATTACCAACATCTTAAAGGTACCCTGTGAGTTTTCTAGTAGAAGACCAAACGTTATGTTTACATTCAGTGTTACTCACCAAAACACAGTGTGTATATACTTGAGATCTAACAAATGTCTTTTCAAATCTGAATCCCTTTCTTTGTTTAGAAAACATTTGGAAATCATTTACCGGTCTTCTTCTTCTTCTTTTTTATGTCACATGTGCATCCTGGGACTGTACTACAAAGCATGTTCAACATACCCAGGATATATTTGGTTATCTGGGCTCACTAACCCTAACAATCGCAATCAGGCTAAGGGGTCACACAATGCTGGTAACTCTCCCAGGTTTTCTCAATCCAGCCATGAACATGCTCCCATAAAATATGAAATCAAATTTGTGCCAATTTAGTCTAGCAAAACTTCTTCTAAAAAAAAATAAGAATTTGAAAAAAGTATTAAAAAAAAAACTAACTGAAGCAGAACAAATTAATATCAAAAGTAAAACATGTAAACAAACTTGTTTATTTACTTTTCTGACAATAAGTCCTTTTGTTTACAGCTCCCTCTGCTGCTTTGTCACTGATCGAGGGTCAGCTTGTAGCAAGTGATGTCATAAATCTCTGCGCATCAATTAGAAGAGAGCAATATTAGTATCAAAGTCTGATAACAGTGGTGTTGGTGTTGATGTTACTGTATTATCTGTCAAGACTGCAAATAATATTTAGTCACAAATCTTTAATGTTACAGAGAAAATCTGTTGCTTTTAACTCTTACTGTGACTTCAGATCAAGGACATCCAACCATTTCTCCCAGAAATTACCTTTATTTTCAACTCATTTCTAGCAAACAGGTTCAGAAGGAAACAAAGTGCCGACCAGATTGTATTTCCTAAGAACATAATGATGAAATTGTGTTGTTGGATGTATCTGTCAGGTCACAAAATGTCAGAAAAAATATTTTTTACTCAGAATACTAAATAAACTGTCATGGGAAGACACAATCAGTGGCCACTTGACTGCATTAGATTGTACAGATGTACCTAATAAAGTGGACACTCAGTGTACAGGTGCTGGTCACATTAGAATATCAAAAAGTTGATTTATTTCAGTAATTCCATTTAAAACTTGTATAATGTATACATTCATTCCACACAGACTGATATATTTCAAGTGTTCATTCCTTTTAATTGTGATGATAATAACTGACAACTAATGAAAACCCCAAAATCAGTATCTGAGAAAATTAGAATATTGTGAAAAGGTTCAATATTGAAGACACCTGGTGCCACACTCTAATCAGCTAATTAACTCAAAACACCTGCAAAGGCCTTTAAATGGTCTCTCAGTCTAGTTCTGTAGGGTACACAATCATGGGGAAGACTGCTGACTTGACAGCTGTCCAAAAGACGACCACTGACACCTTGCACAAGGAGGGCAAGACACAAAAGGTCATTGCTAAAGAGGCTGGCTGTTCACAGAGCTCTGTGTCCAAGCACATTAATAGAGAGGCGAAGGGAAGGAAAAGATGTGGTAGAAAAAAGTGTACAAGCAATAGGGATAACCGCACCCTGGAGAGG
>NC_060169.1:35963876-35996372 GCF_021292245.1 Micropterus dolomieu | reverse complement strand
GCTGTTCACAGAGCTCTGTGTCCAAGCACATTAATAGAGAGGCGAAGGGAAGGAAAAGATGTGGTAGAAAAAAGTGTACAAGCAATAGGGATAACCGCACCCTGGAGAGGATTGTGAAACAAAACCCATTCAAAAATGTGGGGGAGATTCACAAAGAGTGGACTGCAGCTGGAGTCAGTGCTTCAAGAACCACCACGCACAGACGTATGTAAGACATGGGTTTCAGCTGTCGCATTCCTTGTGTCAAGCCACTCTTGAACAAGACACAGCGTCAGAAGTGTCTCACCTGGGCTAAAGACAAAAAGGACTGGACTGCTGCTGAGTGGTCCAAAGTTATGTTCTCTGATGATGGAGAGGCACAGAATCCACGTTGCTTGAAGTCCAGTGTAAAGTTTCCACAGTCAGTGATGGTTTGGGGTGCCATGTCATCTGCTGGTGTTGGTCCACTGTGTTTTCTGAGGTCCAAGGTCAACGCAGCCGTCTACCAGGAAGTTTTAGAGCACTTCATGCTTCCTGCTGCTGACCAACTTTATAGAGATGCAGATTTCATTTTCCAACAGGACTTGGCACCTGCACACAGTGCCAAAGCAAAGACATGTTACATCCTGTTCAAATATGAACTGCTCATGTTCAGGTTTAAGGCATATGGTTACATGTGGCAGTCCAAGGAGTGGGTTAGTAAATGACTTAATGACTTATTGCTGGAAGACAATCCAGCCTTGGTAGCCCTCTGACTGCATGTGAGAAACAGATATGTGAATTCCTTCTAACATACAAAATCAGCAAGTGTGCCCCTCATTTCCTCTGATCATAATGTGGACCATAAACACAAATATCCAAAGAACAAATATCCCAAGCCCAGAACTAACCCTTCCGCCAGCCAAAACATCCCAGACTGGAACATTCAAACTGTTAACAAAACACAAATAACACAGAGAGAATGACAGGAAGAATACCTGTGAGAATAAGGGATGTCATGAGTGAAAGACTGAGAATAAAAAATAACATCAGGTGAGAGAATGGAAGAACGATTCAGACTTTCTAATCTGTAAGAGAGAGGAATGGAGACGGAGGGTGAGATTGAGAGGGAGAAAGAATCAGAGGACTGAGACGAGCTGGTGTTTGTTAAAAAATACTGTATGTGAGTCAAAGGAGTCCATGCGTCTCCTAAGCAGAGCGGCTATCTTTTACCTAGCGGTTGTCTTTTTGTTAGTGATCAGTTTTCTTTGATAAGACTTTTTCCCTTCCAGCTCTGGTGCCTCTGTCAGGATTCATTCCAATGATGTGGCTTCAGACAGCAAGAAAATAACAGCACATTTCAGTGTTTGAGGAGTCTGAAAAATGAGCTGATCAATTGTGTCATGTGATGAACATGCAAGTACTTACTTATCAGTACTTGTCTGATGCATCTGTAATGTTAGAGAAACAACAAACACAAAAATTAACCTATACAACCTATACATTTGAACAGCCCGAATGAAGCATATAAATTGTCCAATGAATCACTGGAAAAATACACGTATGTCCACACATTTACATTTTCGATATGTAGAAATTTAAATGAGCTCCTTGTGTTGTCTGATTAATAGCCAATCATCTATGAAATTCCAGCAAGCTGCTGAATCCTTCAATCATGAAAGTGCACATATTGGGTAATGCAGACAAAGTGGAAGCATCACTGATAAACTTTGCAATGATTTATGAATTCAAATAAATTGCTACTCACCAAATAAATAGCAAGATGGGTATAGATGAAGAAAAGAACGGATCCAGCTTCATACGTGCAGTTCAGGTAATGTTTTTCTATACCTAACAACAACACGCAAAAAAATACATGATACTGCTACTAAAGATATTTTGGTCAGTTGATTGAGTGCTGTGGTATAGGAATTCATCATGGTTCTGTTAAAAAATAGGGCGTAATCTAACACATTTTCTTCTCTAAGTTGACTGCAATCATTTACTGTTTTTATACAACATGCACATCACAGAGCTTTAACTGAACGTCACACTGTTCACTTCTTGCACTCTAACTCAGCAGCTCTCTAACTTAACAGCTGGTGCTTTTATAAAGAGGATGATGAGGTCACTGAGTGAAAGTGTCTCATTTTTGATCAGATGTTTGTTTTCATAACTACAGACACATTACAAAATAATAAGTGGATTGTGTCCTGCTTCTTCCTCATAACTCAAACAATGTTTGAGGTGTGTTCAGAGACCTGTTCCAAGAAGCAGCTTTGCTAAGTAAAACTTGGAACTCTCCTATCTGCAACATGGACTGACGTGAACACACCTGATCACTGAGTCAATCTGCTTCATGGAACAGGCCCAGGCCTCAGAGAGTGTATGTAATAAGATGTTTTCAAGGTGACTCACTTGTTTGATGTTGTCAGACAAACAACATTTAGAAAATACAGACACGCAGTACAATAATTGTACTGTGTACTGGTGAAGCTGAGAGCTTCAACTTTAGGATTAATTACCTCTGTGGATTTATTTTCTTTGAAATACAAAGAACATACATTCAATTCAGTTCCATTCAATTTTATCTATATAGCGCCAAATCACAACAACAGTTATCTCAGAGCGCTTTTCATAAAAGAGCAGGTCAAGACCGTACTCTGTGATGATATTTTCAGAAACCCAACAATCCAAGGAAGGCAACTGGACTGGCTGAAGATAGAAGTTCAAAGACGTTTTGCCTCTCTTCTGGTAAGGAATCCCAGCTATTTAACCTCTGTGGAGTTGTCGTCAAGATGATTCATACTGCTTGGTTCGCTGGCTGTTGTGACGAATGTGGTGAGTTTACTATCTGACAAGTTCTTCACCCATCTGTTGTCTGGGCCGATTTGTAAACTGCTGGACCTCTGTCTGAACACCGCATATTTCCAGTACAAAGGAGGATTCTATAGACAGAAACATGGGTCAATATTACAAAAGACACTGACTACGTGGACAGTAACATCCAGTTCATACAAGAGGATGTCAACAATAACAGTTTGGCCTTCCTGACTAGTAGTTATCAGAACCTTGCACCACTGAGCTGTGAACAGTTTGTGGGTATCCAAACTGGAACTTTGTGAAAACTGCCACAAGATATAGAAGGAATACTAATACTATACTACAAGTCATAAGGAAAGAAGCGAGAACGCAACAGCATTGTGATTCCAAACGTGTCTGGAGTATCACTCAGGAGGATTTTCAACAAGAATATGCTAAGACATATACTGGTCCACCTGGAAGACCGCACACCCAAACACAAGAAAATCAATCTAGTGTATGCGGTCCAATGCAGCGAGGAATGCACCAACATGTTAATTGGTGATACTAAACCTCTACACAAATGCTGGCTCAACACAGAAGGGCCAACACCTCAGTTCAAGATTCAGCAGGATCAGCATGTGCATATTGAAGACAGGGAGGATGGATAGTATGAAAGAGGAGTCAAGGAAGCCATTTATACCTGAATGGAGAGACCATCTCTCAACCTGGGAGGAGGTTTGAGACACCACTTATCCACTTACTATGCTTACATTTAATCTTACGTGAGAATGCCAACTATTGTCGTTGGTCAGCCTCGGGTGTCTCCAACAACCATAACGAATAGTGTCACAACAGCCAGGAACAATAACAAACCAAGCTGTATCGATCCCACCAAGGTTAAATAGCTGGGATTCCCTACCACAACTGAAGAAGCCTCTTGGATGAGGGGCAAAAAAAAGTATCTTCAACCAGTTCAGCTGCCCTTGATTTTAACCAGTCCAGAAAGACCTCAACAGCCTCGCAAACCATTGATGTCTACACTGTGATGGAGCAGAGATCACTTCCCATCTGATGAGCAGTTGGCACGTTGCATGGGTTTCTCTGCCATCAGTGTATGAATGTGTTTGAATGGGGTGAATGTGACGTGTAGTGTAAAGTGCTTTGAAAGGTCGGAAGACTAGAAGGCGCTATACATGTACAGTCCACTTAGGAGAGTGGGGTGATTTGTGCCAGGGGGGAAGTAGATCCACCCCTTGTTTTTGGAAAACCATAGAAGAAATTGGTCATGTGACCACATAATTTTGAAAAGCCATCCATTTTACTCATCCTCCAAAGAAACGAGACACATGGCATGAGATGTAAGCCCATTTTAGCTCAAAAAACTGTGTTTTTCCTTTCAAAGTTAAAATTTCTATGATTAAGTTTTTTTGATTATAGTGTCTGAACAATTATAGACATGAAAACATTTCACACATGTTTTAGTGCTTTAACAGGCTACACAATGAGTCTATAGAGTTAGCATGATGTTAGCTCTCAACTGCTGGATCATGCTAGTTTTTCAAACTTGTGGGTCTGGGGTGATTTGTGCCAAAGGGCCTGGGTTAAGTTGTGCCAGTGGCACAACTCACCCCAGACCCACAAGTTTGAAAAACTAGCATGATCCAGCAGGCACACACAAAGAAAAACAAGATAAAAAGGCTGAAAAAGAAAAGAAAAAGAATGAAAGGTAGAAGAAATGGGCTCTGAAAGGCTCAAATCAAACCTAAATCATAAAGAAAAAGGTTGTGCACAGTAGCTCTGAAGAAAGCACCATGGGCCTTCCACTTGATGACAGCACTGAAGATGAACTGGAGAACACACACAACAGAGAAAATAAAAGGGATGAAAAATGAAAATGAATAAAAATAAGAAGAGAGGGGCTCTGAAAGTGTCCAAACCAACCAAACCCAAATAGAAAGTGACTGTCTACAGTAGCTCAGAAGAGAGTTGACATCTCAACTCTCAACTCATAGAAGGCCAGATCCAGACCACCTAGACCTACATACTCACAGGGGATAATTTGGAGAAGTTAGGAGATGGGCATGCCTCATCAGTGTTTGACTTAGGCCTACCTACCTATGTTATTAAAGAGAAGTTTTATTAAATATTTAAGTGGCCTAAGTCCGAATAGGATGTTTAGAAATTAGCCTAGTCACTTTATTCTTATATGTTACAGAATTGACAGACAGCGTTCTATGTATGTCAACAGGAATCTAATTGCCAAAGCCTTTTTGTCTGAAATGATTCACAAATATCATATATTGTGTATTTAAGTTTTTTGTGTTTTCCCAAAAACTACAAAATATGACTTATTTAACAGTTTAATAGGGTGACAATATCTAAATAAACCTTAAATGAGTAATTTTGTATTGAATTTGTCTTGCTTTCATATCGCATTACAGTTCATAACATTAAAATGTTCTGTTTTACTTCAGAAATCACTGGCACAATTTACCCCAACGTATTCCCCCACCAAACTTACCCCGCACCAGGTGCAAGTTGTGCCACCAGACCACTTTTTTCCCAATTTGTTTCAGATCCAAAGTTATTGTTCTCAGGGATGCACCACATCCTGAAATATATGTACATCCTTAAGTTGAAGGCATTACTGTCATGGCCTCACTTTAAAGTCACTTTGAGCGTTTGAGTAATTCCTCCCTGCATACTGAGCTTGAAGACATTCAGTAGTGGTTACATTAAAAATTACTTGAAGTACGTAAATGGTCAGAATTCCCATTTTTCCGGCGGATCTTGGACGCACCATTAGGTGGTCCGTCTTGGCGAAAGTGACGTGGGCGGCTTCAGGTGAAGCAGCGCACCTTTATCTTTACCCGCGCGCACACAAACACGGTGCAATTGCCTGTAAACACGCGGAAGTGAAGCGAGGAGCAGAGTTATTTATGAGAGAAATGCTCGGTGTTTATTTATGACTGGTTTATTTTAATGATGGAGTGAAGTTAAGGTGAATGAGGCCGGGGGGACAGAGCTGTAGGAAGACTCATGCAATTCCCTGTTGGATGTTCTTTTCTGACCACTGGCAACTGACAACTTCCAACATGTCCTACAGGACTGTCGAGGTAAACACACTGTACTGACCGTGTATCTGCTCCTGTGAGCCTTAGCTAACTGCTAACTGTAGTAAACTGTGGGGAAATCAGTGTGTCAGAGCCGCTCTCTGGGAAAAACCATAGTAATGCCAGCTTTCTGGTAATAGAATCCATTATAATGTAGCTTAAGTACTTTTACCCAAGCACAGTCTCGAGTACTTTAGTATTTAATGCTAGTTATAGCCCACTTTATACTTCTACTGTACTACATAATGTACGTTATTGAACAGAGTTGCTTACTGTGCAGGTTGCTGTTTCATGTGATGGTAAGTTCCGATGCATTTAACTGACCCAACACAATAAAAAGAATGAAAAATGCCTCAACCAGCTACAACACTGAAATATTACATGGACGTATTTCTCTGTGAAAAATAATATTTTGTCTCCCCAAAAGACAGAAAGCAGCCAAACAATAAAAAGTCACTTTGGTTGAAGACTTCAAGAGAAAAAGTACAAGACTAAAATAATATATATTTATATAAATGCAGCTATTTACCATTCATTTAAATCCAACTGTACACCAAACTTTGTAAAATGAACTGGGGCTTTTGTCTACTTGTCATATGGGGCTCAGGAGAAAAACTGAATTCCATCCACACAGACAGGGCAGTTCACTCATTGGCTTCTGGGGAGCATGGTAATGTGCTCAAGGTCTTCACATCTGGTACTGACCTAGGAACACTGAGAGTTCACTGAGAAAAGCCGCTCTTCTTTCAAATTAGATTGTAATTCCCTGAAAACTTTGGTCTGCCAACAAATTTTCTTACCCAGCAGTCATCATCAGCATCATAAAAGTGTTGAAATAAGCACATTAACTAATGGTTATTTTCATGTTCAGTTAACCTGCTGATTGTTTCCCCAGATAACTGGCTCATTGTTTTGGTCTATAAAATGTCAGAAAAGTGCCGATCACAATTTTAAATGTCTTGTTTTTTCCGACCACGGTCCAAATATTGTAATATTCAGTTTAATATCATAGAAAAAACACTGGAAACATTAACATTTCACAAGATAAACCAGAAAATGTTTAAAATAGTCTAAAAATGATCAAAAAAGTTGATTGATTTTCCTGTTGATCAGGTTACTAATTGTTTCAGCTCTAAAGCAGATACTGAGTGTCTGAGTACTGAAGGGGAAACCAAGGGGGAGACTGAAGTGAAGTGGAATGTGTCTGTGTGTGTGAAACCTGTTCATCCCTGAGAGCAGTTGGGGTCACACCCATGCTGAGCGTTCACTGGCGTGTATCTGGATCCAGTAGATCTAAAAACTAAGTGTATCTATCCACTTATCTGCAATGTGGATGGTATGAAGGCGGTAAAAAGTGTAAGCAAGGTTGAACAGAACAAAGCAGAGGGAGCAAGTGGTAGAAAACAGACCTGAATGTGAGCGTGTCGGGCAGGTCTGGACCTGCAGGCTGCTGAATTTCTGTTAGAGAGGCAGACACATATTCTAACTGCTGGCAAAGATTATACGTATATATGCCCTGGGGGAAAAAAAAATATTTAGATGAATCACAACAATTTGAACAACCAGAAGGATTGGACTTGTCACACAGCGATCAGTAACTGTAATTCAGTTTTTTCAGATGTACAGTTCCCTCAGTCAGCTGTTTATTGGGAACACCTGCAGTAGCTCAAGCTAAGTCAGTGATAAGTCCTCTTTCATGAAAAGTCAACTGTTTAGGGATGCACCGAATGTTTGAACACCGAAAGTAATCGGCCGAAATTAACACTGAACAAAATTATAAACTCAACACTTTTTTGTTTTTGCCCCCATTCATTATGAGCTGAACTCAAAGATCTAAGACTTTCTCTATGTACACAAAAGGCTTATTTCTCTCAAATATTGTTCACAAATCTGTCAAAATCTGTGTTAGTGAGCTTCTCCTTTGCCGAGATAATCCATCCACCTCACAGGTGTGGCATATCAAGATGCTGATCAGACAGCATGGGGATTACACAGGTGTGCCTTAAGGCTCGTGCAGACTACACGACTTTCAGCGTCGGCTGATCTCCGTGCTGTTCACACTACACAATTTTTAGCCCGATTTGCCACTCGGTGACAGTCAAGCTGTGCTCGGGGGGTAAATCAGCGGTTGATCGGTGGTAACCAGTCGTTATGTGTGAACTACACAAGGACGCATCAAAACGGCTCCCTGACATATTTCTGACACATCGCCGACGCCTGCCAGATATCTAGCATGCCAAATATCTGGAGGAGTCGGCTGTCTCGACAGCCACATCCAGCCAATGAGAGCAGGCAGCTACTTTTTACTCTCCTCCAGCTCTCTGTAGCTCAGACAATCCCTGCTACCTGCGTGTGCTGATCCATTCTTTCACCCAGATTCTTTGTCTTAATCATTGCTATCTTTATAACAACAAATAACAGCTGTTTCATGTGGAGGTTAGCTCATTTTCCGTTTCACATTTCACGTGTGTTTTCTTGACAAAACGTGGTTTGTAGACCAGCTTGGGGTGACAGAGTTGTTGTCAGCTCGTGTAGTGTGTGACCCCCTGTCACCGATCAGTCACTAGTGTGAACGCCACAACGACTTCAAGACCCCCCTCAGGCCACATCCACACTACTCCGTTTTTTAGTTTACAAACGGAGAATTAAAACAAATACGATCTCCGTCCACACCAGTGTTTCCGCTGCGTTTTGGAGTTGATCTCCATCTACATTAAAACGACTGAAAACGCACAGCTAGGACCCGTTCAGGTGCACTGGGCATGCGTGTGCCGCGTGTAAACATGAAGCAGATGGTGTATTCCGTAGTTACAGAACATTTGGCGAAAGAATAAATAAATAAATACAGATGAAGCATCAGACCAGTTTTTTTTGTTGTTGTTGCATGGATCAATAACGAGCGGTGACTGTTAACTGAATGTAACAAGGGACTGTGGCGGCAGAAAACAAACTGGGAGTTGTTGCAAAGTAAACGGCGACACGCACAGTACAAGTGTAGGCAGATGTGTTATTTGCACGGTACAGAATATTTTAATAAAAATATGATGTCAAAAACCCGGTCAGTAGCATTGTGTTTCTGCTTTGCAAGACCCAATCAGAGAGCCGAGAGTGAGCATCTGCGTCATCGTTTCTAAAGTCCTCCGTTTTGGCCCGTCTTCACTAAAACGTCCTCCGGAGTTTTGAAATGCAAAATGGGGTCGGCAGCGTTTCCAAACTTCTCTGTTTTAGGTCGTAATTTTCATCGTTTGTAGTCTGGACGGGAGGTGCAAACGTAGCAAAAGGTCGTTTTAATTCGAAAATGCAGTAGTGTGGATCAGGCTGGCCACAATAAAATTTTAAAGTGTCTGAGAGAGACACAAAAATGGCCGTTTGCAGACACTGTCCTGCTGAAATGTCTCCTAGCACATCCACTCCATCTGTGGCTGACTTCTTAGAAAAGGCAACAAACTTTGAGTGTTTCTCTCAGTCGTTTGTGACAAGGCAAGTAACACACACCTAAATTTGGAGTGTACACATATTCAAGCCTTTATGGTAAATTCAGTGAAGGTTAGTGACTTTATCCTGTCAGTTTGTCTCTTTACAAAGACAAGTGCTGCAGTATGAGAGTCCTACTGAAGAGAGGCTGTAAAGTCTTCATGTTACGCAATACCAGAACCACATACAACATTATTTATCAAACAGGGTCGGACTTGATGAATTTAGTGTGAGGATAGACATGTGACAACGTTTGGTTTTCAAAATAAGGTGTCTATACAGTATGGAAATAAGATTAATTGGATTATATTCACAAAATGTATAAAACATATTACCATTAAAAGTAAATGGACACATGTAATTCACTTTACCGGACCCTCTGGGGCCCACCCACCGAAGTCTCCAAATGCTGTGGGAAACACAGAGTAAAAAGAACATTATACTGTTTAATTTATGCAATGGCAAAAAAAGGCAAAATAAATGGAAAAAATGTGAAAAAACGTTGCCTGTCATTCGGGAATGCGGCTTTGGCCAAGAATTTTCATATTGGCGCTTCCCTACTAATTCAAACTGTTGTAGAGATGAGTTGATCCACCTGTACAGTCATTCTGGAGGTTGAACTTTGTACTGCACTGTATTGTGTTAGGTCTATTTAGCCTTCCCCCACTGATATAAACCGAGGGTCAGATATGTGAATACTTAACAGACACATTGTCAGTGCATGCTGCCTGTCTTTGCACTGAACACTGACTGGGCTTATTGGTAGAAGCAACAGTATGTTTATGAAGTTAAACAGAAGCTAAACTAACAGAAATTGCTGATCATCACGTTTTTCACTGTTTAAGATGTGACTGGCACTATTTTGTTTGTTGTTGCAATGTAATCAAACCAAACGGCTGATTATGGGTATGGACAAAAGGAAAAAAACCCACAATCTTTATACTCCAGATTCTCATCACCGGTCCTAATGCAGGCCAAGCACAACAAGACCTCCATAAACAAAACCGACATAAAAACCCTTCATCTTCACATGATATCCCGGGATGGTTGCTGCCACTAGAGGATAGAGGTGATCATTTTGGCAAGATGTGTTGTGATTAGTATGATTGTTGTGAACGTATAAATACTGCGGTGACACTAGTGCGTAATGCTGCATGAGTGATGTTCTGGCACTGCAGAGGACAACGGAAGGATTAGGAGGGAACAAGCGTTCAGGGACCACGAAGATTTCCTGGCCATGATGATGACTGGTTAATATGTCGATTTAGATTCCCTAGAGCAGTGGTTCTCAAAGTGGTAGTCTGGGGACCCCCAGGGATCCTTCAGGGGTTTCAAGGTTTCAATCAGCAAAAAAGTCAAATCATTTATTTTCACTATATTCCCATCCATAAGTAACACAATGACTGATTATCAATCTTACTATTTGGGTCACTTGTAGGGATGGGGATCAATTCCCGGTTCTAAAAACTTTTTCAAACCCCGAAAATCAATAAGGTCCGAGCTTTTCAATACTGCTATCGAGACTAGCTAGTCCTATAATGTAACATTATGTCTTGAGAGTCAAATCTGATTCAACTTGAAACGCAATGAATAAGAAAACTAATGTTTATTTATTGATGGCACTGAAACCCAGTATTAAACGGGCCCGTGACTTTTTATCATCAGGCTGGAGCCTCTGCAGCTCTCTGTTCACTCTTGCATACACACACACACACAGCGGCCAGCAGAGAGATGCCGCGGTGGAGACGGGGAAGTTCAGTTGGCTCCAAACCACTCGATCTACCGACAGCTACGCTCTTTACTGTAAATGCGTGCAATAAAATCTTTGCGAGTAAAAAGACAATACTTTATTTTTTTGAACACACCTGTCTGTAAGGTAAACATGTAGAAAGGGTTCATTTAGTCATCTGTGTCCTCAGTCTGTCATCCTCTATGTTTTATACAAGCACAGCTAACTTTAGCTTGGCATTAGCCAAATGTTGCAAACACACTAAATAGAAAGCTGTCTGTCTGGAGCACAGACTGGTCTGTAGTCTTAAAACTGGCACATTGTTAAAAACTCAGCCTCTGGCTGAGACAAACCAGCCGCTCCTCCTTCAAGGACATTAAGTGGTAATCAAAGTATTCAATTCTAATCCTATAATTCATTTAAAAACAACCAGGCAGATAATATGCACACTTCAATATTTGTTTATTTATTGCTAGTGATATGTCATCTCAAAATATAACAATGATATCTCACACTGAATATTTTCCTCATACCGTGCAGGCCTAACTCATGCCCTTTGGGTCTCGTCTTACCAAATAACCGTCACCAAGTAATAGTAAAGTATCGCTAGTGGTATTGATAAAGAATCGGATTATTAAGCAGTCTTAATAATGGTATCAATATCAATAAAAATTAACCATCCCCAGCAATAAAACAATAATGATTATTATTGCAATATAATTTTCCTCAATATAATAAATGTTCAATATATCGTCAATAAATATTTGCATTAATTCATTTGAATCACAAACAAATTAGCACCTAATTTTTCTATTAAAATATTTATTTTGTTGAAAAAAAGAGGCCTGAAAAAAAAACTAACTAATCATATTTGTTGAGAAAGATAATAGTTTTTAATGTTCTGACTCAGATTTGTGAAGTGATCCACTGTTTGGCATCAAGTGTTTGTCACATTCTGACCGTAAACAAAAGTTTAACCAGAATTAACCATCCGGTTTCTTCAGTTTTCACTCAGGAGCAAAAATCTTGAAGGAAATAATGATTTGACATTTATTGTGATAATTATCGATATCGAATGATATGAAATGGCTTTATCGTGATAACATTTTTGGCCAAATCGCCCAGCCCTAAGTATGACACACTTTCTGTAATAAAACATCTGAAAGCTGCTTTTGGATCTGTGGACTGTGAAGTGAAAGTTACTTGCAGGTGTGTGTCACATGGTTATATAAATCTGACTTTAGTTTTTGTGCACATGTACACTGTTAGCAATGAACCTATGCACTGGTTTATAAATGAGGCCCCTGTTAAGGCAGTAAAACCTCTGTGTGTATTAATTTGAGCAAAAGTACATTTTATTGCAAACAAATTCAACTTAAAAGAAAGAATGAGAGATTTTTCCTTTCAGCTTCATCTTTCTTATATAGTCTTAAATCTTAAAGCTCCTGAGGAGCAATGGAGGACTCATCATTTCTTTGTAGAGATGTTAAAAGTGAGGTTGCTTGTACACTCCAGGGGCCTATCATCATCATCACCTATCATGCAGCATTATGCACAAGTGTCACGCAGTATTTATGTTTCCAGCAATCGGACTGATTAGCCAACTTCACACCTTGCCAAAATGTGGTGGATGCTGAGACATCATCTTACCTATAATGATTCCTCTCACATTAATTTAATTTTGATGTTAAACATTATCCACATAAGTGATAAAACTGTGGTTGGGCGATGTCCACGGGAAACACTGGAATGGACGAGGTGTGATTGTGACCAGTAATTAGTGTAACATATCCTAAATGATAACTGGCATATTCTTACTTGTGGCTCTTCATATTTAAATAGAGAGGACTCACTCATGGCTCACAGAGTCAAACTGAGGCTGGAGCTACAGATGACAATGGGATCATGCTAAATGCAACAACTAATGCTAATGGTTTTGTAACAGTAGCACAAGTCAGCAGACTGAGTCAGTAATGTGCATGCAGCAGTATTTACCTAAGGTTTGTTAACATTAACCACCATATGTTAACAGGTCATTCCAGACCAGGTGAGACTGCAGCACGAAAACTCCTGAGTGAACTGAACTGACCAACTGTGCGTTTTATTTATCATGAATTCAACATCTTGTTTGTAAAATAGGTAGAATGTGTCCTGTCCTGGGTGTACCCCGCCTTTCGCCCGATGTAAGCTGGGATTGGCTCCAGCCCCCCTGCGACCCTGTACGCAGGATAAGCGGTTGACGATGGACGGATGGTAGAATGTGTCCTGTACACAGGAGCAAAATGAGTCTGGACTGAAATACAGATAGTTTCTTGTTTGACTGGTCATAAATGTATTACAGGTATCTGTAATATGACAGTATGAAGTCAGTATGATAAAACCACATGCCTGGAGTGTAATGTTTGTATAGTTGTAATGCTTACCTTATCTGCCGTGTGTGTGTGTGTGTGTGTGTGTGTGTGTGTGTGTGTGTGTGTGTGTGTTTGTGTTAAAGGAAAGCATTGAGCTGTGGGACAGAGAGGACGGTAGTGAACCTTTACTTCCTCCTTCGGTAAGAATCCACGTCTCTCATCTGAACTTTTCATGCACTGATAAGATAAGTGTACAACTCATCCACAACATGCAAATGGAGAATCGCATATGAACGGATTATTTGCTCTGTGTCGAACAGACAGACCTGTGTGCCATCAGACCTTAAAACGAGGCCGGGTTTTATCTTAAAGCTCCTTCTGTCTCCATTCAGGATAAAACAGTGATCCTGTTCATGTCGATTGTCTCATTTGCATGTTGTATCATGTTGATTTAACAAAACACAAATGTGTAACTCAGTCTTTCGTGTTCAACACCAACTGTCCTTTAATGGCTCTGTCGGGTGTGCTCATAGACCAGTGGCTGGCAATAGGCGGCCCGCAGCCAGATTGCTTTGATAGCAGGAAAAAAACCAACAAAAAACATTGATAGCGGCTGGTGCTGAAATAGATCTCAGTATGACAGCAACAGTAATCACAAAATCACTTCCTCTTTAGTGATTGTGCCTCCAAAATAAAAGCATGAAAATGTTTTTTGCGGGAATGCTTTGTCGAGTTTATTGAGAGCTTTTACTTTGAAGAGTTCTGAAGGACATTCAAAAGAGTGCTTGACACTCCTCTGAAAAGCCGTCAGTAAATGTGTGATTGAATTTTCTCAGGGAAATAAAAATAATACGTCCATAGGTTTATGAATGCGGATCAAACGCTGGGACATGCACACACACACACACACACACTGCAGCACATGCTTTATTGTGAGCATGTGCAAAAGTGTCCTTAATTAGTTTGTTTATCAAGGGACAAAAAAAAATATCCGCAGTTATTTGGAATAGATCTTACAACGTCGAGTCCCGCACAGTACCGACTGAGCTAAACGTGCACACGAGTATACAAGGATTAGAAATAATTTGACTTTGTTGTGGCCCACAATGCTTAAAAAAATTTTTGACCCAATGTCAGACTTATTTGGCGACCCCTGTCATAGACCGTAAAAAAAGAAGTGGACATAGCCACCATGACATCACCCACTGGTTTGTGGAATACCGTTTTGAAGCCTCGAGTTTGGAATTTTGGCTGTCACCATCTCGGTATTTTATTTTTATTGCGCACATGGAAACATTTAAAATAACTGACAATATTTAGCCTAGGCTATTTGTTTATTAATTAAGTTTAGTTATCCTTAAAATAACAGTTAAAAACGTGGGCATTTTATTTTGAAGGCGAGCGCTCTCTGTTTCCGGTTTTTACATTGCACGTCTTCATTCAGTGCGACAATAACATAGCATTGGCCCTGGAAAAATGAACTCACATGGGTCAACATACATTTGCATTAGCGCAAGTAGGACAATGAAATTAGGTAATACACCCTAAACTGGCATTTTTCATCATACAATGTGAACAGCTGCAGATGAATTATACTTCACGCACGGACCCAGCAGCCTCTCTAATCATGAAAGGAAACCGTTGAAGTAAACACTCCTACAGCAATAAAACACAAAATAAAGAAAACACTGTAGGGTAGAGATGTGACCCACGACCGGTTCATCAGAGTTTCTAATAACGCAGCACAGTGAGGATCCAGACGTTTCGTAGAGGAGACAGCGTCTGTCAGTCTGTTGACAGACTCCAGTCTGCTTCACTGATAAACCACAGAGCTGCAAAGGAACATCAGAGATGGTTTTTATATCACGTCCACACTGACATTCAATCAGCTAATTGATGGTTTTAATAATGCGCCATTCATCAGCCATTATAACAGCAATGCGCCAATGTACAAGGCCACCTGGCTTTTAAAGGGAATGGGAGATGACACTCTGATTGGTGTATTGCATGTTATGCCCAAAACACACTCATGACTAATTACACACAGACTAAGTACAACCCTTTTAAGCCATGCGCCCGGCTGACATTTTTTCCGCCGTTAAATGAGCAGAATTGGAGTCGGACACGCCCCAAACGTGCTTCACACTGTGCACTTAGATTATTAAAATAAGGCACCTAATACTCTATTGAGATGCTTAACAATAAAAATATGTTAATACTTCTTGGGGGTTGTCTTTGAACAGGCCACCCGCAGGACATTTGACTACATACTGGTGGCCAACAAGGTGGACAATAACAAAGACCACAGGGCTCAGAGACGGAGAGCCTTCATCCAGCAGCTGGAAAAGAAAAATATCACCATCACTGTGAGTGGCCACACCCTGATCTGCTACATGATGTGATGTAGTGGGGATGATTGTATGAATCAAGGAAAGAGTGTCATTACCTGTGTGTGTGTGTGTGTGTGTGTGTATGTTAGAGGATCGTCCATGATGACAAAGTGTTTTTTGGCCTCCGTGCTCCGTATGAGATGTTTGAAGACTACAAGTACCTGCTCAAGGTCTCTGATTCCTGCCACTGGTGCGGAGATGCTGTCACCCAGGCTACCAGGTAACACGCATACACACACTGTAGTGTGTGAAACGTAATTTAATTATCTTTTTGTTTTACCAATATTGCGATTTAATATACTTTATTTTTTACGCTCTCTATCTTCTGTATTAATTAAAAAAACAAGCAGCAAATCAGTGTATATTATGATCAACATAATATTAAGTAGTTTGAACATAAACTGTTCTTTCCTGTAGGCCAGGCCTGTTTTTAATGATGAAATTAGGTGATGCATGAATTGCATGAATTATCTTCCGCTATGAGCTGCTTATATAATGCTTTAGTAATTTCCACGTGCCATTTTGAAGTGATGTTACGTTCATATGGAGTTGTGCTTTCAAACATTTCGGTCAGTAATCCCTGTAGGCCTGTATTTTTGGCTGACTTGACTCACTGGTGTTCGGCTTTTTAGCCATGCAACCATCACAAGGGGCTTTGTGGTGATACAGGTTACAAGTGTTGCCCTGTGAGGTAACAATAGTTACGATAGCAAGGCAGGTTTTGCGCAGCACCTGACTGCGCTGCATCTTCTGTTTCAAAGCCAAAACGGTCCCACACAACTGACGTATTTTTCCTATTTGACACTAAAGTTTCAGCAGAGTCAGGTTCTGTCGAGCTTGAGGCCGTTGTATAACAAGTTGATGCTTCCCCTGTAGACTACTCTTGAGTGTCATGCACCCCTGAAGATCACGGATTTTAGTTTTTTGAGTGTTTGTACAGATTAAACAATCAAAATCTTCAATCGGTCTTTGTGCTAAGCTAACTGCCTACTCGCTATAGCTTCATATTTAACGTATAGACACAAGACTGGTATCAATCTGAACATTTAACTGCAAGTAAGCTCATTCTCCCTAAATGTCAAACTGTTCCTTTAATCTGGTGAGTTGGTATCACCTAGAGCACTATTGATGGCCCTCGTGCCTTGTTATGCCAATCGGCGATATTGGGACAGGTGATTTCAACAATCACTTTTGTTTTAGTACAGTTGTTTAGCCTTTACGTGTAGTGGTGATAAAAATCAGTATATGTATATCTACAATTAAAGGTGGTCATATACAGTATCTCACAAAAGTGAGTACATCCCTCACATTTGTGTAAATATTTGATTATATATTTTCATGTGACACCACTGAAGAAATGACACTTTGCTACAATGTAAAGCAGTGAGTGTACAGTTTATTTTGAAGCTTCTGCGGACAATGTGATAAATCTGTTGCATCCTTTAGTCCTCTGAGTCATTTATTTCAAATGTCAGCAGTAATGAGACAGAATTTATAGCAGCACTGACAAAAAAGGAAATATCATATCACATGGTTTTGAAAGTTGGGACTGAAATTTGGGTTTTTAAGTTGGCTTCAACAGCTGTATTAAAGGCACCACGGACCCACCCAACTTTCTGTATTTGGAAATTGTGAGAATGTAAGGGGAGCAGAACCTTTTTTTCACAGACAGAATGACTGACTGGATGTATGTGAATGGCATATACCAACACCTGGAGAGACAGTTTCTAAACTTTTTATCGTTTCTTCAGGATCCGAATCGTCCATTTCATCCTTTATCACACCTACATCAACACAGGAGGTGAGAGTGATTAGTTGAACAGAATTTAATAGTACCATCTGTGGCTTTGTAGACCTTCAGCAAACATACAGCATATATGACAACGTATCATCCACACAGAAATGTTAGGGGACAAACAGCAGCCTTTCATGCACACATGTTCTGTTTTATTCTATCAGAGAACCTGGAGGAACTGTTGATGAAGGATGTGTTTGAAACCACGTTCTGCCTGCATGAGGTGAGTCAGCTTTTGACTGATCTCTTTAAACTGCTGGGGCTTTAACTCTGCATGATCCAGATCTGAGTTCTGGCCCAGTACTGATTATCTGCTGGTCAGGGACAGCTGCCTAAAGCACACTCAAGTACAACCTGAACATGAGATCTGCTAGAGAATTTAATTAATCCTGAAAGAAATGTCTGTGCCAAACAAGTTCAGTATACACAGTAAAAAATAATTATATTCTCTGCAGGAGAAGATATGAAATGTTGATAAAATATGTATTTGACACAAGGAACAGCTGCTGCACCTAAATCTGATTTGCCTTTTTTTTTCACACCTTAATCACAATCTGATATGAATCAAAGTTTAACTGTGAGAATGTGACTGCTGAAGCTGACTTGAGATCCACTAGGGAGAAGATGTCCTACTCTGTTGGAGTTGTTGGAACTACAGACACTCGGGAGTTTGTTTGGTTGATTACAGACACACAGTTCAATTTGTGTCCATTATCATGTTACTCACAGAATTAAGTCAGTGACAGCTGATGTGCTCTGATGCCAGAGACATTTGTCATTTTAAGTGACAGTCAGCACTAGAGGCTGAACTCAAGGCTAAACATGAAAAACAGGTAAAGGACTCGATGACCTGACACACTCAGTAAACGCCAGCGTCACATGGTTACTGTAAATATCGCCCAGTAAAGAGGTGATGATGCAGGAAGGTCTGCTGGATCTTTCTTACAAAAACATAAATTCTTCTCTCTCTACTATTGAGTAAGAGCAATGAAAGTACATATTAAATATGTAGACACACTTTGAAATACACTTTTGCCCAGATGTTTTGATATTGATGTGAAACTTGTTCAGTGCATTAGCATAGATGATGCCTTTATGTTGGTTTTTCCCATGACTCTTAGAGAAAGAAGCAGAAACACCTGACGAAGAAATGGGCTCGATGGTCGGGTCTGTTTTCAGGCCAACCAGTCAACGACATCAAGTCAGTCTCTCACTGTATGTCTGTCTGAATCTGTATTTAACGTGCTGTATGTCCGTCTGTATCTGACTGTGTCTGTTTGTCTGCTGTTGTTGAGAATGTTAGCATAGTGGAGGAAGGAAAACAGAATGTAAAACCTGTTTGTTGCATTTGTTCACAACAGAGGGTTCAAACTGACTTTAGGGACAGGCGCATGCAGGCGTCGTAAAAGGGGACATTCAGATGCTATTCTATAATTTTACAAGCAGTTCTGACAGAGTTTAGACTTTTCCAAAAAAGAAAATCCATCGTGTGTGATTCAATATTGTAAAATAATAAAAACAAAAAAAAGGTCCAAGGTGACTTTTTAGAGTAACTGGTGTGTTGATGTGTTTGTGTGTTTCCTCCTTGCAGGTGTTACTTTGGAGAGAAGATAGCGCTGTACTACCTGTGGCTGGGCTTGTACACCACGCTGCTGATTCCAGCTGCTTTTCTGGGTGTTGTAGTGTTCCTTTATGGACTCGCCTTTTTCAATACCAACCCTCTCATGTGAGTCAGATGTTGTAGAAGTAATATAATGTGGTAAATGGTAACTTGGGAAACATGCATTAACATAACATAACTTTATTTAAAAAGGAGCCTATACTTAGAACTGTTTAGAATTTGAAAATGTATGACTTTGGGACTTGTGGAACATTTATATATTCTTCTCCTGAATCTCTTGTACCTGTGAGGTTTGTTTGTGGGAATTTCAGATGAAACAAACTCTTAAAGTGACATTACTACTGTTTCAGAGTGTATTTCACGAAGCTCTCACCAACGTCCAGGAGCCTCTTGCTTGGTCACTCTTTTAGCTTCGTCTCTGCAATTAGCTAACGTTATGTCCAAAGAGGCTTCTGAGCCCAGTTATGTTGCCTGCTCACCCTGCTCGGCACAAACTACTAACACAAACTAGCCAACAAAGCTAGACAACAACCCACGAAAGAGCACTTTCAGTATAGATACCAATGTCCGAGTGTGTTATCTAGTAAGTTTGCTAACATCAACTCGAGATTTATAGCTAGCGGCTAAACCTTTGTCTATGAAACATAATGTTGATTCTGCTCGAGTCGACAACTTTGCTAACACATCAGACATCAAGCACGCGGGATAACACAAGACAAAGCAAGCCAGCTAATAAGTTATTACTTACTAGTGAGTAAAAGCCAGTCCGATATTTACTGTTGTCCGGTCTCTTGCTCGTCACTCTCTCTTTTTCTTTTCCTCTGACATCTTCTTCGGTCTCTTCCCAGCCTCTGCCACGATATCCATACTGAAAATACTTAATATATCTTGCTTTCTGAAGAGTCATGTTGGTGCCTTAAAGCATTGTTGTGATAAATGTCTTGCCCGGGATTCAAATGTTCCATAGTGCAGCTGCGGCTTGCTCAGAGTGGTAATGACAGACGCCTTTCAACCTTTTAAGTCGGTGTACCAAAAAATAATTTTGAAGCTGTTATTTTAAGATAAAATGACTTCATAATAACTGTAACTGGACAAAGTTGTTACCTGTTCATTAGGAGGTGGATGTAGATGAGGTTTCATCATTAACATAATTAATCAACGCAACATAAGGATTCCCTTTCTGATCTATCATCAAAAAATGTTCTCAAACAGTAAAAATCTTATAGTCCTGCAGTCAGAAATCAGTGATGTTACACTGTATGTCAGATGATGATATTACAGCCTGCAGCATGTGAAGATACACTGTCAGGTGTTAAAACAGAGGATAATATTAAATCATATTTAAACTCTAAATTCATTCAGATTAAGGCATCTCGCCTTTGCAGAGAGTTAGACTGTCGGCTCATTGGTCAGATCATATCTCTTCATAAGATGGGTTCTTGCATGAAGTTCTTTGTCTCTTTACTCTATAGCTGTTTCCCCAACAAGTTTTTATTTGAATGATCGTGTTTTGTTTTTTTTCCATTGATTTCAGGAGAGCCATGAGAAGACAGCTCTTCCTGTTACTCATGCAGAAAAGAAGCAGCTGAATCACTGACATAACATGATGACATTTTGTTTGCATTAACCCGTAATTCTTTGTCTATGTATGTGTCCTTAGTACGGAAGTGTGTCAGTCATCCATCATCATGTGTCCTCGATGTGATAAGAGGTGTAAAGCGTGGCATCTGTCAGACACCTGCACTTACGCTAAGGTGAGCTCATCTCTGTCTCAGACTTCATCCAACACTAACATAAAATGGATTGTAACACAGTAACTAGTTCTTAGTCAGACTGCGTCTTCACTCAGCCACCAATACATTAAAATGCAGTTTTACATGTGAAAACGCACCACATTAACAGTTTTTCCAGGTAGTCGGAGTAGATGTCTGTCCACAGTAAAATGCCGGAACAACATAAAAACTGTTCGATCTCTTCTTCTTCATCCTCTTTTTATAATCAAGATGTTGTCTGACAACAGCTGTGCTGGACAATCAGCTGCTGTATGTAAACATTTAACATAATCGATCACAGAGGAAGTTAGGTGTGACTAAAGGTAGTCTTCTGAACAGCCCCTGACCCTCACTGAGTAGCTAACATCGTCGTTTTATTAAAGCGCACTTTCTCCCAAACACACTGAAACATCCAGCTGGAGTTTTGGATATTTCCACACTATGGAGAAAGTTTTGGAAAAGCTGTGTTCTGAGGGGAGAAAAGCACCATTTTAGAGGCTGAAACGGAGGACAAATGATTTGTTCACAAATTTAATAGGCTTGTGTGATGTACTGTCCTGACCCTAACTCCGTTAAAGGACACGTCCCAATCAAAGATAACTTTGAGGTTTCTCTCTGTGGCGCTGGAGGTCAGGGTATTGCCATATAGAGTAACTATATCTTTAGATAATGTGTCTTTGAGGGATTTGGGGCCAAGTTTCACCTGCATAACAAAAGTTTATGGAGTGTTTCCTAATAATATTGCCTAAAGGGAGGAATTGAATTGGTCCAAGCACAGAACCTTGTGGAACTCTGTGACTACTTTGGTGTGCATGTGGGACTCATCGTTAACATGTACAAACCGAGATCGATCTGATAAATAGGACTTAAACCAGCTTAGAGCGGTTCCCTTAATGCCAGTTAAATGTTCCAGTCTCTGTATTAGGATGTGATGCTCAATGGTGTCGAATGCAGAACTAAGATCTAACAACACAAGTACAGAGACAAGTCCTTTGTCTGATGCCATTAGGTCATTTATAATTTTCACAAGTGTTTTCTTAGAGTGCATCATAGCACAGAGACCGCTATGATGCACTCTAAGGCCCCATCTACACTGCTACGGTTTCGTTTTAAAACACAGACCTTTTGCTACGTTTGCACCTCCCGTCCAAACTGAAACGGCGAATCCAAAGACTTTAAACGAAAGTTTGAAAACGCTGTCAACCCTGTTTTGGTAGAGTATTAGTGCGGACAGGCGAAAACAGAGGAGTCATAACACAATGACGCAGACACTGACATTTGGCTTCCTGATTGGGTCTCATAAGTCACGCAAAGCAAAAACACAATGCTACTGACAGAGTTTAGGTATTTGTATTAAAATATTTTGTACTGTGCAAATAACACTTGTACTGTGCATGTCGCTGTATCTACTTTGCGATGACTTCCAGTCTGTTTTCGCCATCAGTCTCTCTGTACTCACGTGTTACTTACATTAACAGTTCCACTTCATTTTTTTAATATAGACAGAGATCAATTCTAATATGCAGCTAAAACGCTGGTGTGGACAGAGATCGTATTCGTAGTAACGTAGTAATGTGGATGGGGCCTAAATCCTTACTAAAAATCCTCATATGAACTATTGTTATGTAGAAAGCTACACAACTGATTTCACAAATGACAAGTAAACATAAATAAGTAAATATAATGCTTCTTGTTCCACCAGAATAATGTTACTGCTGCACTGACAGGGTGCTCCTGGGGAAAACATGAGCTGTCGGCCAAATAAGATTTTTGTTATTTGGTCTAACATAACCCTGTCTGCAAACCTTCCCAAATATGTTACTACTGTGAGCATTAAAGTAGTTAGTGAGCGCGTTAGTTTAGTTTATGGTAGCATGCTAATGTTTACATTACATTAGAGCATATACACACTGTTTCACTGTTTTGGAAAGACTAAAAAGAGGACACTACTCTTCAAAATCTACCGAGTATCAGTCTCGTGCAGCTTTAGCATTTAGAGAAATGTAAATCTGGCGTGTAGTGCCAAGTTATATCTGCTCATACTGTATATGTTGGGTCCATGGAAGGGTCATTGAATTCACCACAAACCAGCTGACACTGGTTTTCTGAAAAGTTGGACCTGCTGTTTATTTGTGTCTGTGCGGCACCAGATGTATGATCTTCCCTCTTGATGGTATTCATGATGTGTTTGTATCCACACAGGTCAGCCATCTGTTTGACAATGAGGGCACTGTGGCTTTCGCTATGTTCATGGCTGTCTGGGGTGAGTCTCTGATCTGATCTTATGTGATCCACTCTGATGTCCAATCTAATGTGATCTATTGGGAATGTGGAGGTCCTCTTTAATTGGTTGTCTCTGTGTGTTTTCAGCCACTCTGTTCCTAGAGCTGTGGAAGAGACACAGAGCCAGACATGTTTCTGAGTGGAAGGTCTATGACTGGTGTGAGGAGGAGGTACTGCTTTCTGCCAAAAGCCACAGATCATACTCTAACTCTGACTAAAGACAAATTTACAATGAGCCTGTGAAGTTGTTTGTAGTGTTGCATCTACCTAATGGCATCCCTAAATTATAATGACTTGCTGGTCACTTCCAGCTCATTTTTCAGAGAAAGACCTCTTCTGAAGAAACTCCTGTGCTTGTTACCGTTGTTGTTAAGGCATTTGAGTCCTGTCTCAAAAGTTCTTGCAATATACCTTCAGCGTGTGAGCTGAATTTCTCTCTGAACGTGTGTGTTGACAGGAGGAGCTGATTCTGGAAATAGTCAATAATCCACACTGTCACCCGAAACAGTTCCGACACTCCTACCTGCACAGCACTCTCGTCCTTATTCTGGTAACACTCATGGTAAGACACACATGCACACACTGAACTGTCTGTAGTCTGTAACCTAAAAGTAAGCGAGTTGTTTATGTGGCGTGGGCAGAAGCAAAACCTGATAGGTGTGATTCTGGGCCAAAACATTCCTCAGGTAATATATTTCACTGGAAAAGATCTGCACACATCTCTGACTACTGACTATGACAGGAATGTTCACCAGCTACTGACATGCTCACCTGCCAAAATATTAACCAAAAGATTACTTTAATCTACCTTGAAAGGCAAATATTATCAGTCAAATCATTTTTCTTGCTGATTTGTGAACATGATTGCAGTTTATTGCAAAATCAACATAAACAAAACTTAACGAGGTGGTATTATGCTGATTATTATGGCTTTTTCCCTCTCCTTTATTGAGTTATATCTCTTTTTTTGTGCATGTTATGGGTTTGCAAAGTGAAAAAGCCCAAAGTCCAGCCCAAAGGGAGTTCCCATCTCCCACAGAAAACTCTGCTCTGAACAGCTTGAAAACAGCTCGTTTGTAGTCCAGCAGCTGTGACGAAGCAGGGATGAAAGCTAAATGCGCCTCATATAATGCTTGCCAAGCGGCTAGTCCGACACGCCCTCAAAAACACCGGTGGAAAAACACTGAGCTGCAGCACACACCTCCTCTCCCTTCCAAACATCCCAGCTACCCTCAAGGCAGTGTCAGCAGGAGAAGAAGCAATATGTCTGTGTTTTTGTGTTCCAGCTGATGCTGATCATTGGCCTCGCTCATGCCCTGGTGGTGTTTCGAGTGGTGGCTGCCCCCTTGATGTCTGAGGGCAGCTGGGAGTTTATCAAGGACCACGCCAACACTGTGGCAGTGATGCTGGGAGCTGTGCTGCACTACGTCACCATTCAGATCATGACCCGGGTACGTTTTAACTCTATGCTGATCCTCATGCTGCATTCACACAATGTCAGAATCAATGAATGTCAAAAACCCACCTGTGTTAGGTAGGTAGACAGATAGATACTTTATTATTGGTCCTTCGCAGGAAATTAGATTTGTTACAGTAGCAGCAACCACATTCAGTCCACGCACAAAGGCAACAGCGATCGATCTAGATGACTGTTAGTAAAACTTACAAAGTGCAAGCTAAAATATACTGTACCCTTTAATAATAATAATACTAAAAACAAAAAGCATAAAAATAAATAAATGATTAAAAAAAACAGTGCTTCAAGAATGATTGCACCACAAAGGCCAATTCAAATTATCTAAGAATTCAACAATAAATTACCGTGACAATTATTTCACAATGCCTGGTGGCGGCAGGCTGGAGCGAGAAAACTGGGCCTCCTAAAGCATGTAAGTGTGTCAAGGCAGTAGGTCTCTCCACAATTACAATAACATAAAAATCATAGCTAGATTGTCAACTGATTTTCAAGCTGCTCACTCCAGAGGTCATTACATTTGCTTACAGTCATTCCCTGGAGACTTACCCTACTCTAAACCTAACCCCACCCTAACCTTAAATCAAGTCTTCGCCCTAAAATGTAATGATTTACATTATGGGGACTAGTATTTTGATCCTATAAGGAAGGCCCCACAATGTCCTGCTCTTATAAAGGTCTACTTGCCAACAATGTGATAACTGCAAAATCTCTCCTGCCTTTCTGTGCATCTCTCTCCTTCAACACCACCTACAGGTTAACAGATGGGTCGCCTTCAAGCTCTGTAAAATAGGTGAGAACAAAGTAGGAAGTGCATTGATTTCACTATGCATTTGCAGGAAAAAGTATGTGAACCCTTCGGAATTACCAGGATTTCTGCATCAATCGGTCATAAAATGTAATCTGATCTTCATCTAAGTCACAACAATAGACAAACACAGACAGACACAGTCTGCTTAAACTAATACCAAACAAAAAATACGCTTTCTGGAGTGGCCCAGTCAGAGTCCTGACCACAACCCGACTGAGATGCTGTAGCATGAACTCAAGAGAGTGATTCACACCAGACATCCCTAGAATACTACTGAACTGAAACCGTTTTATAAAGAGGATTGGTCCATAATTCCTCCTGACCGTTTTTCAGGTCTGATCTGCAACTACAGCAAATGTTTGGTTGAGTTTACTGCTGGAAGGTCAAAGGAGGGTCAACCACTTATTAAATCCAAGGGTTCACAGACCTTTTCCACCCTGCACTGTGTGAGTGTTTACACGGTGTGTTCAATAAAAACATGAGAAGATAAGAAGAGAAGAATTGTTTGTCATTTTATGGCCAATTTATGCAGAAATCCAGGTAATTCCAAAGCGTTCACATATTTTTTCCTACAAATGTTTTCAAATATCTCACCAATACATAAATGCCCTTCCATATGCTGTGTGTGTGTGTGTGTGTGTGTGTGTGTGTATTCAGAAGAGACAAATTCATTTGCTGCGACAGAGAGGAGCTTCACAGTCAAGATGTTCACCTTCCAGTTCTTCACTCTCTTCTCATCACTCTTCTATGTGGCCTTCTTCCTGGGCAGGTACTGTAACTGTCTGTCTGTTTTCCGTTTGGGGGAAATATGTAGCCTTACACTTATCTGGTCTGTGGTCTGTATTTGGTCCGTATTATATCAAATTCAAACTTACAATTATATTCTTGCTATTAAATGTACTTAAAACATAACAGTAAATTGTTTTTTAAACTTACAACATGCTTATTAATCATTCAACTTAAACCTCCTCATCAGACTGCTCACTTTCTACAATCAACTTTTTCTGGCCTCCTGGTTCTGACTGAGTCCTGGTCCACAGCATCTTAGCTTTTGTGGGATAAATATTTTTTATACAGCCTATGGATCATTCTCCTTAATCTCTGGGGAAGACAGGTAGACCATTAGAAGATCTGGCTGTGTCAGACACTAGACTAGACCGCCAAATAGCCAGCTAAAAGCTAATAACACTCTTAGTACAACTTTTGTAATTAGCTCGTGATACTAGCTTTCATGCTGCCTTATTTCACGGGGGTATTGCGCCAATCTGCGGGCTTGCTGCACTTTATGACAGGTATGGAGCAGATTTTATCTGCTTCTGAGCCATGAAAGTTGGTGACAGGCACGAGACGCTCGATACTGACGTGTCGACACTGTGTTGAGATCCCGAAGCACAGACGTTTCGAAACACTGCTCCAAAGCGTGGTTCAAAACGTCAATGTCACGTGACCATAGTGAAGCGAGGCTTCGGTGCGTTTCACCCCTGTTTCGACACGTGGCACACCTGCCGCTTCTATGCTTGATTCACAGTGTTTGGAACAGACTGCACATCAGCCTCTAACTCATTTGACAGATTTGTTCCAAGGACACACAATCATTTGATTTATTGGAGCGACGTGCTGTAGTATATCCGCACATGTAGGCCTATGATGGCTCCCTCCTTCGCCGGGATTGTTGAGACTGTGCTCTCGTCCTCGGCTCAGAACGCCGCCCTCTGGGTGGAGCTTCAGGAATATGGGGTTCTACTCCCGCTACTTCCTGGTCAGGAAGAAGACGGGCGGTGAGAGGCCCATCCTGGACCTGTCACTATTCAACAGGGCGATTATGGTGAGACCTTTTTGCATGTTAACAGTGAAAGCCAGAGAGACTGGCTCTCCAAGGGAAGTTTCTGCAGTTTTCATTCCAGGGCGCCCAGTACCAATACAATCGCCTGCCCTTCGGTTACTCCCTGGCCCCGCGCACTTTTTCCAAGTGTGTCGAGACGGCCCTGGAGCTGCTGCGGCGGTCGGGCATCAGGGTCCTGTTTTATCTGGATGACCTGCTGCTGCTGGCGCCGCCCCGGGACGAAGGGGTGGTGCAGACGGCCCAGCTAGTCGCACACCTGTCTTACCTGGGCTTCACGGTGAACTGGAAGAAGAGTGCTCCTCTCCCCTCCCAGAGACTCACCTACCTTGGCATTGTACTGGACTCCTCTCTCCGGAGAGCGCGGCTCTCTCAGGAGAGGGTGGATGCTGTGGTGGAGCTGCTCCGCCGTGTTGTCCTTCGAGTGGCGGTGGCAGCTCTGTTGGTCATGAGGCTTCTAGGCCTCATGTCGGTGGCTCACGTAGTGGTCCCCCTGGGCCTCCTCCATATGAGGAGGCTGCAGCGGTGGCTCATCCCCCTGCATCTCGACCCGGTGAGACAGACAGCGCCTCGTCTCTGTTCCTCTGTCTGTGGCCCCGGATCTGGCCTACTGGCGGGACCCCCTCTTTCAGTGGTTTTCACTGCGTCCGCGGGACATCACCCCGCTGGGAGTGGACGCCTTCGCGAACCCCCTTTGGCCTCCCCGGCTGCTGTATGCTTTTACACCGGTGCGGCTGATCCCGCGCCTTCTGGATCGCCTGCAGTTTTCAACCTTGGCAGTGACTCTGGTGGCCCCGGAGCGCGTCCTGGTTTCCCTGTCTCCAGCGGTTGCTGGCGGGGCAGCCGTGGAAACTCCCCTAGAGGGGGGACGCTCTCTCTCAGGCGGGGGGTGCTATCAGGAGTTACCCGCTCCTCAGCCAGCCTCTCTGGGTCTCTAAGTGGTCGGCTTTCCAACGCTGGTGTCTGGACCAGGGGACGGACCCGGTCGCCTGTCCGCTGCCGGCGGTGCTTTCAGTTAAAACCTACACTGCTGCCATTTCGTCACAAGGGCTTCGTTGGCTAAGGTCGCCTTGCTCCTGGCTCTGACATCGGCCAAGAGGGTCAGCAATCTGGCTGCCCTCTCTGTGGCTCCATCGTGTCTCAAGATTCAGGGCGACGGCAGCTCGGCTGTTCTGCGCCTTAACCCGGCATTTATGCCTAAAAGCATTACGAGCTCCTTTCAGTCCCCATGGGTCGGTGGACGACGCCATGTCCCACCTCCTCTGCCAGGTGTGAGCGCTGTCCTGTTATGTGACGTGCATGGCTGCCTGGTGCCGTTTGCAGCGTCTGTTTGTGCTCTACAGGAAGCGGTCCAAGGGACATCCCCTGTCAGTGCAGCGCCTGTCTCACTGGCTGTGCGATGCCATTTCCCAGGCTTACGTGTCTGCCGGTGAGTCTCCCCCGGATGGCATCAGAACACGCTCCACGAGAGGCGTCTCCTCCTCAGTGGCGTTGCACGGTGGGATGATAGTGGATGACATCTGCACGGCGGCCTCCTGGTCGTCCCCGTGCTCTTTCGTCCGTTTCTACCTGCGGGATGTCTCCTGTTTCTCTCTGACTCCCTCAGTACTGAGTGTTTTGGCTGGGTGATTCTCCTTGTGAGCGCCCTCTCCCACGGGATGGTGTGGGGGGGGCGGCCGCTGCTTACGTGGCCCTGCCTTGTGCGCAGCTGATGCGGTTGCAGTCGTGACCCTGCCTGCGTCTGTACAGCTGCGGGCCCCCCCACCCAGTTTCCCGACTTGGGTTCCCGGTCGGCCCTCGGCCTCCCATGCCATCGGTGCTCGCGCGCACGGCGACGCCAATGACGTGGTCAGTGGGCAACTGGCTCATTATGGCTCTGGGCAGGTGAGTTGTGCTTGGTGGTACCGTATGGGCCCAAGTAAAGTCTATGTGTGGGGAGAAACTGACTGAACCGTTGTTTTTCTTATTACAAGCCAGTTCTTCAGCAGTGTCGACCTGCTCTGAGTCTCCCCCCATGTTGCTGGAGAATTTGTGAGCTAGTGGGGCTGCAGAGGGAGGGGCGGGGTTGAGCGGTGAAGGACAGAGACGAGCAGACGCTGGCAGGACTTTGTGGAAAAATATATTGATTAACTCACTTTCTTGTCACAGGATAAACGGCCATCCAGGAGACTATGCGCGTATCGCTGGATGGAGACTGGAGGAGGTGAGGAGATTCCCTTAGTTTTCATACAGCATGTCTGCACCACAGAATTAACCCTTAGATGTGTTGTGTGTGTGCTTTGCAGTGCCATCCCAGTGGTTGTTTGACAGACCTCTTCATCCAAATGGCTATTATCATGCTGCTCAAACAGACTCTCAACAACATCTTTGAGTTCACTGGGCCGTGAGTGCGCTGTGTTTTAATAATAATAATAATAATAATAATTTTATTTCAGCATCTCCTGTTAGGCAGGTGATGGAGCGTTAATGTCCAGTTTAAGCATGGCAGACTTTGCATTAATGTAAAGATGTGGTGTTTTCCAGCTGGTTCAAGAGCTATTTGAGCAGAAAAGCTGCCAAGAGGCTAGAGAGGAAGTGTGGTCACTGTTACAGAAAGGCCTGCAGTGATGAAGACGGATGCGTTGAACCGTGTGACATCTGCAAACTTCGAGACTGGCTGCATAACTACCACCTGACCAACACTGACGCCTTCAGCTTGTTCAATGAGTTCCTGGAGATGGGTAGGTCCACGGCCTCCCTCTGACCCCCTCTCCTAAAAAAACACAACTCACTGGTTTAGAAGGCAGATCCACAAAGTGCACAGTACCAGACAGAGAAATGTTGGCACTAGTGTTAGGGTTAGTTATTATTAACGAATGGGGTATGGTATTATTATAGCTACTGTTCTCTAACCCCAACACTACCTGACAGTACCTGTCTGAGAAATATCAAAATGGTGTGTTCAGATGTCAAAGGAGGAGGAGGATCAGGGAGCAGTCATTCACAGGTTCAGTTTTGCAAAGATATACTGTACTTACCCTGCGCACCCACAGAACTGGCTACCAGAGATGTTCAGCAATAATCTGTGTGTTTAATTATCTTTAAATCCAATCCAATAATCTCAAAATCCAATAAACTCTACATCCAGTTATCTTTATATCCAATTATCTCTATACCCTGTCCGGGCCTGAAGCCAGCCTGCTCTCAGATCTGGATCGCCCCTGTAATGACGGAGACTCTGAACGCAGCCAGAGTCAGCAGTAAGCTCTGACTGACTTCAGCCCTGCATAATTAAAACACAGCCTTCTCATTCATTTCAATGGAGGCTGTCTGTCGGTGTAGCGGGGGGGATAACAGGGGGCTGCGGGTAAACCAACTCGTTTGTTGGCTGGCTCGTCTAGTCTAACCAGGCTTTTGCTGACAGTGGAACCTGGCGTCATCCGTGGTGCTGCATTGGCAAACACGTGCCGGTAGATTACTTTGTAACCTGGATCTCTGTGATGACTTTCCAGAGTGATAAAATCCTGTCAGTGAGTATTATAAACTTCTGTGCAGTGTTTTGGTTTCTGATAAACATTCAAATTCATGTATCTGTTTCTCAAACTGGACTTCCTCGATTGTATTTCATGCCGCGCCTTAAGCACCACACATTTCTCTCATATTTTGAAACTTAAAACTCTCTTTGCACCAGAGAAAGACAAAATTAAATGCTGAATATTCAATGAAAATGCTTATAAGAATTACATTTCCGTGTTCCTCACTTATTGTCCGTCCCTTCCAGTGGTCCAGTTCAGTTTCACCACCATATTTGTGGCAGCGTTTCCGCTCGCACCACTGCTGGCTCTCATGAACAACATCTTTGAGATCCGCCTGGACGCCATCAAGATGGTGCGCCTTGAACGGCGACTGGTTCCCAATAAGACCAACGACATTGGTGAGCTCTGTTAATGTACGAGTCATTTATAAAGCAAAGTTAGTATTATGTTTTTTCTACACTGTGTGAGGATGTTAATATCTATTTTCACCAGTCACCATGAAGGGTTTAAGACAAGTATGTTGGCTTGATTGACAGGTCTATCAGTCAGCTCTGTCCTTCTTTAACTGTTACACTGATATGTGTGTGTACCTGTCTTCTGCCTGCAGGTGTGTGGACGAAGGTGTTGGAGGTCATCGGTGTGTTGGCAGTAATTGCTAATGGTCTGGTCATCGGAGTCACATCAGACTTTGTTCCACGCCTCGTCTACCGTTACCGTTACGGCCCCTGTGCTAATGGAAGCACTCACACACAGTCAGTCACGTTTCAGCTGGTAGAATCACCTGACGTATGCAGACCGTGTCATGTCTCATAATGTGTGTTCTGTGCTCTTGTTGCAGCTGTATGGAGGGCTACATTAATGACACACTGTCCACGGCCTTTATGGCTCACCAGGCAGTTCGAAACGACTTTCGTCTGGAGCAGATGATCACAGACAGCGGCTTCAACACCACACAGTGCAGGTGAGAAGACCTCACTCTTACTCGGCTCTGTCCAGAGATAACAGAAGAATAGGTAACAGATCTGTTAAACGGGACAACCGGTCTCTCTGTGCGTGTCTGCAGCTACAGAGACTACAGGAGCGATGAGGACTACACTCTGACTTCTCAGTTCTGGCTGGTCTTGGCTGTGCGCTTTGCCTTTGTCATCCTGTTTGAGGTTTGTACTCCAGATTTGTGTCAGACAGTGTTTTCCATTTGAACTGAAGAAGCCAGTTAATTAGTTTCTGGGTGTGTCCTCTGTGTGTTTCTGCAGCATGTTGTGGTGGTGTGTAAGTTCATAGTGGCCTGGTTCATCTCTGACAATCCCACTGTGGTGAAGAATGAACGGCTGTACGACAAACTGGCTCGGCTGAAGAAGGAGCTACGGTAAGTCAGCAGTGCCACAGGACACAGGTCATAAAACATGAAAATACAGACATGCTGTGGCACCACGGTATATATGGCACCACGGTGTGTGTGTGTGTGTGTGTGTGTATATATATATAATGTGGCACCACGGTGTGTGTGTGTGTGTGTGTGTATATATATATATATATATATATATATATATATATATATATATATA